>NC_036855.1:19151670-19285919 GCF_002910315.2 Salvelinus sp. IW2-2015 | reverse complement strand
GCCAGTCAGGAGCCGCCAGAGCCGCCCGCCAGTCAGGAGCCGCCAGAGCCGCCCGCCAGTCAGGAGCCGCCAGAGCCGCCCGCCAGTCAGGAGCCGCCAGAAGCCGCCCGCCAGTCAGGAGCTGCCCAGAGCCGCCCGCCAGTCAGGAGCTGCCCTGCCAGTCATGAGCTGTCCTCCAGTCATGAAGCTGCCCTCCACATTCATGAAGCTTCTTGACACCTTCAGTAGGAGCACAAGAATATCACACCTCCGCATACCCGACAATCCCGCTCAAGGACCCCACCGTGTACTCCATTTTCTCTCTCTTCTAAACACTCACTTCTGTCTTCCTCATGAGCCCTGCTCATCATGAGCTGCTCATATGAGGTTCGTCATGAGCGTGCATTTCCAGTCGGAAAGTGATGCAGTTATGTTGGCGACCCCTGATATATGGTTTATAGGGAGGCCGGCTGAGGTAGGCATTGTCTTGATTGGAGATATTTAAGGGTTAGTTGTTTTGGGTGGGGGGGACTCTCGGTCCCCATCGCTGGAGGCTTCGTGCCATGGATCACGCTGAGCTTCGGGCCAGTGGGTATTCATCGCTTGGTAGGGCTTCGTTTCCATGATCATCGGGCTGGAGGGCTTCGCTGCCATGGCATCATCGCTGGCAGCTTGCCGTGCCATCGGATCATCGCTGGAGGCTTCGTGCCCTGGAATCATCACTAGGGGCTTCTCCGTGCGCAGACCGAACAGGTCCTCACCGACTGGCAGGAGACGTACTGGCTGCCTGTGCGTGGAAGCTGCCACTGGGTCTCTTGACCAGTGCTGTGAGAGTATCCTTATACAGGTCAGGCTCTGGTGGTCTGGGTTGGCCTAGGCACAGGACTCACCAGTGTTTTACATGCGGAGACTATACCTAGGACGGGCCCTAAGGTGTCATGAGGAGAGGACCTGCAGGGTCACAGTTTCCGAATACACTGGGCGCGTGTTTGTAGCGGCCACCATGTGATTGTGTTTCTATGTTAGTCGTAGACAGGACGCACTTGGGCTGTAAATGCAGACTCACCTCTCGGCACGACACCATGTTGCGCATAGCCCGGCTCGAGGGGTACCAGAGGAGTTCTTGGCCCGTGGAGATGCACTGGAGGGCTCAAGTATGCTCAGCCTGAAATTGCCCAATTCCTCATCGCTGAAGCACTCATAAAACTCTATGCTAATTACGACCTGCCGAATACTTTCTGGTCTCACCTCAAAAGGTGTGAATTTCTGTCTTGTGGCTCTCATTTTATTGTGGTTTGTCTCCTCTGTGCTGTTGAAGTGTCAGTTCGTGCAGGAATATGGCGTTCCCAGCCCATCCCCTTTGTCTCTTCATGGATGTAAACCCGACTGCATTCTCTGGTCTAAAAGCCCTGTCTGGCAATAAGCCTGCACCTGATCTTTGGTGCACAATAGTCGTGAAGATTCTCGAAATCAACTTTGCGTGTAACACACTACCACATACCCATTCCTACTTCTTCCTATAAACAAGTAGGGGCGACTCCGACTCAAGCCTCGTCAGTCAATAGCCATATAGTACGGAAGAAGCAACTAATTTCTGATTGGCGCAGAAATGCCTAGAGCAATCCGTGCTAGCAGGTAGGAACAGGCTCAATTACGGCGTAACACCGGTTGTGACTGAGTAGGCTCTAGCTATCTGGGCTACATACTCCTAAGTAAGATATGGCGATCACCTGTAGTGATCGAAGACATCAAGCTGGGCAAAGTCTAGTGACTCCTCACAACACTGAACGAGTCGTCTCTACCTCTCACGGTATCCTGGGTCTCAGAAAGGATCGCCAACAATTGCGCAACCTAGATTTTACTAGCCCTTGTAGCGAGCCTTAGGCATACCACACCTCACCTGTGGTATATCAAGACACCGAGGTCTGGTGACTCTCAGCACACAACTAGAACTACCACAGCCAGAGACCTGGTCCCATGACCTGAAGAGGTGGACCCCAGTCTCCAAAGAAACCATTATACCATTAGCCCGTCATCGATTCAATCTGAGGAACGGCAAGCTCTGCTCAGCAGCGATGTCCAGAGCGTAGGTGACACATGTTTAACGCACTCTGATATCTCCCGAGTTAATCACGTCCGAGGAGCAACTCTGCGCACTAACAGACGAAGGGTCATGTCGGAGCGCTCTGTGATAGTACTAATTTTCCTCGGCCGTCTTATTGAAGTGACTGCCTTCTTAATACCGTCAGTTCCGAGCGACCGCCACGTGCGCTTTTGCACCGTTTTCTCCTCCCTGCTACCATGCTTGAAGCCGAGTAAGGCACACTGTGCTCTGCGTGCTAAGGCTAACACCGTAGAGCCCGTTGATGCAGCAGCTAACGGCGAGTCCACGGTAAGCTGCACAACACGGACTTTCAGGGTCCACGCCTGCCTCGGTATTGGCATATGCTAAATATTTTCATTTGTACTGTGGATTGATAATACCCTTACCTTTTCCAGTTTTGAGCGAGCAGGAGACATACGACCCTTACTCACTATGGGAAAGAAATCGCACGAGAACAAAGAGCCGGAATCGACCCAGCTTCCATTGGCGACGTAGCTGATGTGGACTCGTCCAGAAATCCTACTCTCGTACCACGAAAGAAGTACTAGTCGCTCCAAATACCACTCATTTCTACAGAAGGTGCACCCAGTTCCAACACAGTACCAATAACTGGACTCTTTAATAATAAGAGAGACGTGGCGACATGGATGTGGAGGTCCGTGCCGATACTACAGTTCATGAGGACCAGCCAGCCCGAAACCACCACCAGTCCCAAGGCAATAAAAGGAGTGGTCGTTAAAGCAACGGTGTGTCTTCTTAATCCAGAAGATCGGCTGCAATTATAAAGTTCAAGCTTTCGTAATCTCTCCTCATATTGCTGAATCGTGAGCAAGCAGCTGCGAGAAGATACGCATTCTCCCACACCCGTGTCGTTGGCATCTGCCACCAGTAGATATCCTCGAATTTCTGCGACGAATGCTCAGTCCTGGTAACTAGCATACCGAGTGGATGCACAACACCTCTACTGCCATCACACCGGGGACGTACAGTACTCAGCTGAATGCTCAGTGCCGCTCAGCGCTGAGGAGACCAGCTACTCTCCACAGTTGCCTCCCTCTACGTACCACCTCTCAGCGTCAAAGGACTCAAGAATAGGCCTATGACATAGATGTATCCCATCTCATGCATTTTTATTCTAACCAGATTCCTCCATACCCTCCTCACTGCTCTCCTTCTTTCATGGCTCTCACACGACTCACCTACCCACAACCAATACCCCAGGCACACCTAGATAGAATACGAGTACGACTCCTGCGACAAAAATTAAAAATCCCGTCAAGTACAGTGGCATTACTATGTAACCACAATACATGAATTAGCCTCTCGTTCCTCCACGCATTTTTTATATGGTATCCTATTACGGCGGAGTGGGCAATAGGTTCTATAGACAATGACACTCTAGTCCATAAGCACTTCTCTACACACCCAACATCACAATTCCAACCGAATACTCTCCAAAAGACTCATGTTGTAAGTTATGAGAACAGCACCGCTGACTGCGATCAACACGGCGAAAGCGTATAACTCAATTAAATTCGGAACCTTCTAATCGCTAAAACCGATGCTCTCAGATCCATCATCTTAGCGTGTTCTGGAACCCCTACAAGCAGATCGGGATGTTGCAGCGCAAACCGTCACCTTAGACTCGATGCACCTTTGGTAAAGCTCGCTTCAACCCAGCCCATCGGACTCAGGAATCTCTGGATATCATCGGTCACCCACGCCTTCAGCATAACCATTAAATCTGTGATAGGAGCCTAGCGGGTTTTCCTTCATACTCAGTCTAGGCCTCTAAGAATGAGCCCTATTCACCGTGCGCCAAGCTCTGTCGTGCGAGCAATTTGGAATAGATCGTGAAGCGTCGCTGGCACTGTCACGATCCTGACAACCGGCGTGAGTTATAACCATCCACAGACTCCTTCCGCGACGCTAGACGTCCACAGGTATCGACTGCTCTTAGCAATATTCAGATCTAGACTCGACGTAACCATCCACGCTGTGACGAAGCCAATCTATGCTTGATTTAGCCGCTCATCTCTGTAAGTAAAGTTGTTCCTACCTCATGGCTTATCGGCCATCTCAGAGTGCAGGAACTTCATCATGAGCGTCAGTTTCGATCACCATCGGTGATGAATAAGCCGGATGAATACCACCTCACTTGCGGCATCCTTCGGCAATCGCGTCATCGTCTCTTAGTAAGAAACCAGTTGTCTCACAGTGACCAGAGTGCGCTATCATTCAACGTCTACTACATAATGTGGAGGCATACCGGTTGATATCCCTGCCCTCATCACCTTTACTTAGTATTACCGCACACCTTCTATTCGGAGACGACTGCGCATCATAGACAATCTCGCCACTGCGCGAGGGACAGCTCTGGATGTTACCTAAGCTCTCGTACATGGCGTCGTTACAAGCTCCTTCCGCGACCAACTTCTCTGTAACCAGTAACTGTGCGAGTACTAGTGATCTAACCTTAGGAGCTCACTCGACCCCTATACTATGTCCTGAGCGGTCCTATTGCAGCCAACATAAGTGATTTTAATACACGCCTATATTTGAAGCTCTCACCGCTCACCCACTGCCAACCTCACAGCGAGGAGTGCGCGTCGGAAAATAAATTACGTACGTCGAGCGAGTATGCGGGATACTAGGAATATCACGTTATATAAATTATGACCTAGCATCACCTGCAAAGTGTGAGGCGACTCGTCTAACATCTATGCTCCATCGGATCCTAAAACAGCAACGAAGCGGCTCGCGTTGTTGCTGTAATCCATTACATGGTACGGTACTCCGTCCATCCAAGTGTGAAAAATTTTGAATATCATACCCAGGCTCCGACCCTAACTTTCAGTCGGGAGAGTCTCCATCACCCACCATCCTCTAACACAGCGAATGAAATTATTCTCCACTAGCTGCCAACACCCGGAAAACTCGCAGACGACTACTTCTCAAATATAATATAGCGGCTTACCTCCGACTTTACTCCAGTAGAGGGACCGGAGGATCAACCCATGCTCCCCTACTCTATTCTCCTGATCTCCCTATGTGTGGCACAGGGTGGGCCCGGTTCGGTGTTTGGAGAGATGACTTCTTACTGAGACCTCGAATAAGCTGCGGAGAGGACTCAACTACCTCGTTTCCCTCTTGAGCATCCTTGCCACTGATCTCTCAAAGATAGTACAATTGAACCTACCTGGTGCTAACAATTGTAAGATTATTGAGGGACAGTGGGATGCTCTAGAAAGGAGATAAGCTGCCTAAGGTGGCCTGGCTTTTCGCTATGACGGCTATCATACTCCTAAAGCGCGGGGTGAATAGTGTCGATGAGAAAATATAGGCATACGAGAACGAGCGAGGATTACAACCATAGTTCTCAACGGAGAGCTTACCTGCCGATCGGTAGCCGATATATGTGTACGACGCGAAGCAAGGAATCACCTGGAAGACAAACATCAGCTCCCCATCCGTAAGGGGCTTAAGAAGTAGAAACTCTCATTAATTGAGCAAGCCAATGGGCAGCTCACGAGAGCAAACACTACACGACTGTCAATTGCTAACTCATATCACTAGTAATCAACAACTCAGCGAGCTCTTGACCTATCTGGACCACAACGCACTCTCGACCAAGTCACCTGTTGGAGTGTTAACGCGCAGGAACCTTAATCATCGCGTAATGATGTTAAGTAGTTATTAATCCAAGCGGCCAAAGTACCTTACCCTAACCTTAACATTGAGCTCATTCTACAAACGTATACCTACTCAATAACCCGTACCACATAAAGCGGACAGACGACTTTATTGTAACAGGTGTACCGCACTAATGGGAACCGTTAAGAAATCTACGAAAGTTGCGCGCTTTCCGAAATGTGCGCAAATCACTGGACACTTCTATGAAGGTCCTGTGCGCCGTCAGCCCGGGGACCGCCCTAAGCCGGCCTTATCGCCGCATATGAGTGGAGTTTGCCCACCCTCCCGCTTCCCTCAATCCTTTCCACGTGGCCGTCAAGATAGAACCGTAAGGCAAGAAATGCAAAGACAATTAACACGTAAGCTCAAGACAAAGTCTCTCATAAGATTCATTCGCTGATCTGATAACCAGTGACCAACAAGCACACCCGATGAGTCTCAAGAACAGACACTTTGAAATTTCCACTGAGGCTTGCGCGCTCCAGTACGATTAATATGTCATTATGTGGCGATTGCGGAGTTTTGGTATGCGATATAGATTATGCGAAACAGTGCGTGTGGACCATTCCAAACGTCAAACTTGGCTCTTATACTATTGATTGCGAGTCCTGCGAATATGTGTGTTTTTCTAGTGGCAAGTGAGATTGCGAATGGCGAGAGATCATGTCTCGATGCCTTTTCTCATATTTCATCATACAGCTTGGCTTGAGCATTGCTTTCTCCTCAATGTCCTTTTAGGATGGTGGTACTCCAGTCAATTGAAGTGTGAACAGCTACCGAAGGCTTGTAATAAATAAATTGGTCAGTGTCCTCAAGAGAGAACACTCGATTGTGTCTGGCGAGCGTAATTACTGTAGGCAAAGCCCACACCCTCTTTGAACCTTGCGCGTATGATCTCTGTGGTTCCGAGGGAATCTCCATTAAGGTATCGCCATGGCAACCTCCATAAATCATATAGTTACTTCTCCCGGTATAACCTAGTTAGAGCGATTGTTTGGAGCAACAAACTGTACTATAGTCATTTCCAGTTCTTCCTGATTCTAGTCAATTTACATCTAAACATCCCAGATTGACGGAGTGTTTGGCTGATCTAGCTGATCAGGCAAAAAGCCTTGTTGTAGACCCAATGGTATATTTCTGCGTATCCTTTACCTAAAATTCACCGTAAGGGAATGTGAGTATGGCTACCATTTATACATATTTGTTTTTTGATTGTCTAAGGGATCACGAGCTAGGTATTACCAGATCATCCCGTATGTGTATGCAATGGTCGTAGCAAGAACATTCTGACACATCATTTCCGTTACTCTGAAAATATAAGGACCTAGTGAGATTTAGATAGCAGCACTCTTATAGTTATAGCAAACTTCTCTCTCTCCAGCTGCACATAACTAGGTGGCGTCACTTTTTCAATTTTACTGAGTGCAACATAGAATCTTAATGGCTAAGTGTGTGAGAAGTAAACATAACCTGTTTGCTAGACAAGTCTCGAAGAACTTAAATATTTGGTACAGAAACCTTTGTTTTGCAATTACAGAGATCATACGTTTCCTGTAGTCCTTGACAGGTTTGCACACACTGCAGCAGGGATTTTGCCCACTCCTCCATACAGACCTTCTCGTAACTATGTAAATAATAAATTACTTCAAAGTTTGGGGTTCTTCGTGAATATTGTCTTTATGAAAATTCTTTTGATGCCTCATTTCATCCTGCATAAATGGGTTCAGCTAGCATTTGTGGATTTTCCCTCTGTCCAAAAGAAGCTAAACTAGCTTCTTTTAATATCACCTGTTACTTGTGTGCTAGGAATGTGTTGTTGACTCTCAACGCCCCTCCCCCTCCCCCCCCCCTCCGCCTTGAACTCCTCTCAAGCAGAACGGGCGCATGACCTTAGATTTTGTCCCAATGTACCTTGAGTCCATGTGCATCCTTTTTCAAGTTGCCTGATGTGTTTCCTGAATGCTCTTTAGCCACTGCCCTCGCATCGGCTTCCTGAGGTGTCGCTAAGTATGCTGGATGAGTGATCCCACTGCCCTGAGCTCTCTCCATGCCAAATACAGTGTCAGTTCACAGCCTTCTGAAAAGTGGAGAGAGAGAGAAGGACACGGCTGCGCGGAATGTCATCATTATCATGCATGTCTATTCCATATCATATTTGCAGGAGTGTGTACTTAAAGGACGAACTATGTCTTTTAACATAAGGACATAATTGGGGCGCATCAACAAAAATAGTAAAAGGTGACAACCTGGGGCACTGAGAATGAAACTCCACCATCACTGAACCACGTACAATCCATTGCTCCCTGGCATCAAGTGTAACAAACCAATGCTGTGCTCTGTTCAGAAAACAGCATACCTTATCCTGGTGCCCGAGCCCAGCCCATGACTTGGCTCTGGGCATTATCCCATAAAGCAGTTGGCATGTCGTTTGCTACATGACTTGCCTCGACAAAGATAATGTTGACATTCCTTGACATGTTGTCCCAGTTTTATGCGCTTAGAGAGCATAAGCTGTCCCTCATTACTTAGTAATCATGATAGAAATTGATTATATGTCCTCCGTGACACCGGTCGAAGGCTGTTGTCCCGAAGACCTGGACTAAAAATATATTGGGATCTATGTTGCCAGTGGTTTAGCTGGATTGCTACCAACCGATGGTAATACCTTATGCCTATGTGCACTTGTGACAGCTCCACGTTGGTCTTCAAAGTCTCCCCTTTTTGCCTCTATCTGAATCAATCGTAATGGAGTGTGCTGATCAGTGATGGCTGGTCGTGAGCCTGAGAAGATGGATTTCAGTTATGAATGGAATCCCTGTCAAACTGTGTACCACACAAAGTCTATAGTTCTTTTAGAAACAGTGTATTGAAATTAGTTGATGACAAAATTAAATGATCTATTTGTTTTCACATTCCTCCTACTGGATAAATATAGGTGCTATTTAAGTGTTTTGTTCTTAAATTTAGTCATCGATTGTATTTTCTACATCTAGCACGGCGCTTTAGCCATAAGAGTCATTATGGCCTGGAGAAAAATTTATCGAGTGACGCCTAATGGACTGGAGGAATATATGACTTTGGTCCTTTGTTTCGGTCCAGGTTGCAGTTAAGATCACTTTGTGCCGTGTGATTTTAAATATGCCGCAAAGAACCACAAAATGACCCATGCCTAGCTAGCTACGTTACTTATGTTCCGGTTGGCTGCGTGTGCTTGTCACTCCTGTGAATGAGCTTGTTCATCTGTGATCGCGTGTCCGCCATCAAGTAGGTGTTGAGGTCGGTGATTTCAATCTTAGCATGATGTGAAGTTGACTAAATGTACTATCTTTTTTCTCGAAGATAGCTGACCGTTCGTCAGGGTGGAAATGACCGCGACCAAGGTGCAGCGTGCTTGAGCGTAAACATTTCTTTTTTATATGAATGTCGCCAACAAAAACAAGGAAACACTAAGCAAGCCGAATCGTTGTACAGGCTGGACTCAGGACTATTACAGAGGCTCCTACTTAACACACGACAACTACCACAACTAAGGTGATAGAACACAGGGCTGCTCTATAGTTATGAAGTCCTCAATCTCAGAGAGCAACGTGAGAATATACTTTCTACCACATGTGTCCCTATCAAAATATTAAGTTCTGCTTTTCTGATGTATCAAATACTTATGTCATGCAATAAAATGCAAATTAATTACTTAAAAATCATACAAATGTGATTTTCTGGATTTTTGTTTTAGATTCCGTCTCTCACAGTTGAAGTGTACCTATGATAAAAAATGACAGACCTCTACATGCTTTGTAAGTAGGAAAACCTGCAAAATCGGCAGTGTATCAAATACTTGTTCTCCCCACTGTACATAAGTATTCAGACCGTTTACTCAGTACTTGCTGAAGCACCTTTGGTAGTGATTACAGCCTCGAGTCTCCTTGGCTGTGACGCTACAAGCTTAGCACAACTATATTTGGGGAGTTTCTCCCATTCTTCTCTGCAGAACCTCTCAAGCTCTGTCAGGTTGGATGGGGAGCGTCGCTGCACAGCTATTTTCAGGTCTCTCCAGAGATGTTCGATCGGGTTCAAGTCCGGGCTCTGGCTGGGCTACTCAAGGACATTCAGAGACTTGTCTGAAGCCACTTCTTAATTGTCTTGGCTGTGTGCTTAGGGTCGCTGTCCTGTTGGAAGGTGAACCTTCGCCCCAGTCTGAGGTCCTGAGCACTCTGAAGCAGGTTTTCATCAAGGATCTTTCTGTACTTTGCTCCGTTCATCTTTGCCTCAATCCTTACTAGTCTCACAGTCCTTGCCGCTYAAAAACATCCCCACAGCATGATTCTGCCACCACCATGCATCACTGTTCCAAACTTCTTCCATTTAATAATGATGGAGGCCACTGTGTTCTTGGGGACCTTAATGCTGCATAAATGTTTTAGTACCCTTCCCCAGATCTGTGCCTCGACATAATCCTGTCTCGGAGCTCTAAGGACAATTCCGTCTACCTTATTTGCTCTGACATGCACTGTCAACTGTGGGACCTTATACAGACAGGTGTGTGCCTTTCCAAATCATGTCCAATCAATTGAATTTACCACAGGTGGACTCCAATCAAGTTGTAGAAACATCTCAAGGATGATCAATGGAAACAGGATGCACCTGAGCTCATTTTCGAGTCTCATAGAGAAGGGTCTGAATACTTACGTAAATAAGATATTTCTGTTTTTTTATTTGTAATACATTTGCAAAAATGTCAAAAAATCRGTTTTCCCTTTGTCATTATGGGGTATTGTGTGTAGAATTCTAAGTATTTTTATTTATCTAATCCATTTTAGAATAAGGCTGTAACATAACTAAATGTGGAAAAGTCACAGGGTCTGAATACTTTCTGAAGGCACTGTATATCTAAAGACTATGGTAAATACAAATGGCTGAGATGCAAATTACTGAGTCCAACTGATGCTGGTGACAGAGCAGAGTTGCATACCTTGGTGGACTGTAGCACAGACAGTAACCATGACAACATGGKAAGAAGAGCGAGAAGCGTAAGAAAATAGAAATGGGTTTCTGCTCAAGAAACAAAAGAATATAGAAAGGGATTTCTGCTGAGACCTGCACTTGTGGCACTACAGCAATCCCTCTAAAGGGTCCAAGAGAAGAGTGAGATAGGGAGAGGTGTAGACAGACAAGCCCTTATTAAACATACATGCCAACTGTCTCCCTCTGCTCTACCCAATTAGGGTCATTCCCACTAGAGGCGCTGAAGCCAGTGAGGCGGAGCAGTGCATGGCGGCATGGATTTGTTCTGATGAAGGTTGCATGACATTCAGTGGTTGACTTGCACTAGCCCAGTTATACCTTTAATACTAATCAGATGCTATATAGTTAAGAGAGTGTGATAAGTAAAGTGTAGGACAGTGTGCCGAGCAGGTGTGTAGTGCTGGGGGAGCCCGAGATAGCAGCTCACTTTACTCAATTTGAGAATACATGGAGCTGGTAAAACTATATCTGGAAAAACAAATCGAATTAAATGCTAAATAAATTATATTTAATTACCACAAAAATTCCATGAAAAACAATAGAATGACAAACAAAATAAATATGTATATCCGCCTAGAGGTAGGTAAATTGTTGTCTTCACAGTTTTATCTCTGGCAGTGGCGAGAATGATTAAGAATTATAGGCTAGTTGTGTGCAATACCGAGGCCCATCAGAGGCCAGTTTTATTGCTTCTGTTACGGCTCTCGTTGGTAGTATGAAGAGTGGACCAAGGTGCAGCATGGTAAGTGTTCATGATTATTTTATTTCAAAAAACACTCAAACAAAATAACATACGTGAAAACGAAAGTGCACAGTCCTGTCAGGCAGAAACAKAAAACAGAAAACAAGATCCCACAACCAAATGGTGGGAAAAAGGGCTGCCTAAGTATGATCCCCAATCAGAGACAACAATAGACAGCTGCCTCTGATTGGGAACCACACTCGGCCAAAAACAAAGAAACAGAAAACATAGAATGCCCACCCAAATCACACCCTGACCTAACCAAATAGAGAAATAAAAAGGCTCTCTAAGGTCAGGGCGTGACAGCTTCTTTAATCAGAACTACAGTTTTCAGCTGTGCTAACATAATTGCAAAATGGTTTTCTAATGATCAATTAGCCTTTTAAAATGATAAACTGGCAGCTTCATTAAATAGCACCCGCAAAACACCAGTCTCAACATCAACAGTGAAGAGGTGACTCCGGGATGTTGGCCTTCTAGACAGAGTTCCTCTGTCCAGTGTCTGTGTTCTTTTGCCCATCTTAATCTTTTATTTTTATTGGTCAGTCTGAGATATGGCTTTTTTTTGCAACTCTACCTAGAAGGCCAGCATCCCGGAGTCACCTCTTCACTGATGACGTTGAGACTGACGTTTTGCAGGTACTATTTAATGAAGCTGCCAGTTGAGGACTTGTGAGGCATCTGTTTCTTAAACTAGACACTCTAATGTACTTGTCCTCTTGCTCAGTTGTGCACCGGGGCCTCCCACTCCTCTTTCTATTCTGGTTAAAGCCAGTTTGCGCTGTTCTGTGAAGGGAGTAGTACACAGCGTTTTACGAGATCTTCAGTTTCTTGGCAATTTCACGCATTGGAATAGACTTCTCTTCTCAGAACAAGAATAGACTGACGAGTTTCAGAAGAAAGGTCTTTGTTTCTGGCCATTTTGAGCCTGTAATCGAACCCACAAATGCTGATACTCCAGATAATCAACTAGTCTAAAGAAGGCCAGTTTGATTGCTTCTTTAGTCAGAACAACAGTTTTCAACTGTGCTAACATTATGGCAAAAGGGTTTTCTAATGATCATTTAGCCGTTTAAAATGATAAACTTGGATTAGCTAACACAACGTGCCACTGGAACACAGGAGTGATGGTTGCTGATAATGGGACTCTGTATGCCTATGTAGATATACCATTAAAGAAATCAGCTGTTTCCAGCTACAATAGTCATTTACAATGGAGGGGTTAACAATGTCTACACTGTATTTCTGATCAATTTGTTGTTATTTTAATGGACAAAAAAATAGCTTTTCTTTCAAAAACAAGGACATTTCTAAGTGACCCCAAACTTTTGAACGGTAGTGTATATATATATACAGTTGAAGTAGGAAGTTTGCATACACTTAGTTTGAAAGTCATTAAAACTCGTTTTGCAACCACTCTACAAATTTCTTGTTAAAACCTGTTATGGCTGCAGCCCGACGTCATCCCGACGCCGGTACACCTATGACAACATCCAGCTCAAGTGCAGCGCAAATCAAAATCATTTTTTTTTTATATTTAACTTTCACACATAACAAGTCCAATACAGCATTTGAAAGATAAACATCTTGTCAATCCAGCCAACATGTCCGATTTTTTAAATGTTTTACAGAGAAAACACCACATATATTTATGTTAGCTCACCACCAAATAAAAAAGGAGGACAGACATTTTTCACAGCACAAGTAGGATGCAAGTAGCATGCACAAGCCAACCTAACTAACCTAGAACCAACCTAAAAACCAGAAAAAACTACCTCAGATGACAGTCCTATAACATGTTACACAATAAATCTATGTTTTGTTCAAAAAATGTGCATATTTTAGCTATAAATCAGTTTACATTACTGCTACCATCATAGCTACAGTCAGAAATCGCACGGGAGTAGCCAGAGAAAATACAGACACCAACGTCAACTACTATTACACATCATAAAACATTTCAGAGAAATATATGGTGGATAGCTAATGAAAGAGAAAGATCTTGTGAATAGAGCAATATTTCCGATTTTTCAAGTGTTTACAGCGAAAACACAATATATCGTCCTATTAGCTTACTACAATAGCTAACATCACAACAGCATTACTCAAGGCAAACGGTAGCATAGCACAGTTCGACAGATATATGAAAAAGCATCCCAAATGGGTCCTTATCTTGTTTGATCTTCCATCAGAATTTCTCCAAGGGGTCCTTTGTTCAGAAATGTCTTTATTTCGATCCAGAACTAACAATTTCCCTCTTGAATTAGCAAGCACACTGGCAGTGCGACGCTAACCTCTCCATCTTGAAAAAAAATATGCGTCACGTCTAAAGTCCAGAATACATTTCAATAATATAATTAAACTTATTGAAATAACATACTTTAGGATGATATTGTGACATGTATCAAATAAAATCGAAGCCAGAGATCATATTCACCTTACAGATTTTCCAGGAGCGGAGTCCAGGTCCTACTCGCGCCCAGAAAGAAAAATAAACTGCGCAACACTCACTCCAAGAGGTTGTGTTCAAACCCAGGACAAGATAATCAAGTGATTTCTTCTCTCACTTCCGCATGACACCCAGAGGAAGGCGTATGACGTGTTTCTACAGTCCTAAGTGACATGCCCTTTTATAGACAAGGGCTTGAAGAGCGACATCGATTTTGGAAATCTCACTTCCGGATAGGAAATGGGCTGTAAAAATTGTTCTGTTCCACTTAGAGAAATAATTAAAACGGTTTTAGAAACTAGAGACTGTTTTCTATCCAATAGTAATAATAATATGCATATTGTAAGAGCAAAAATTGATTAAGAGGCCGTTGAAAATTTGCACATATTTTCCAGTTTTTCAATACGCCCCCTGCAGCCATAACAGTTTTAACAAACTATAGTTTTGGCAAGTCGGTTAGGACATCTACTTTGTGCATGACTGTCACGCCCTGGCCTTAGTTATCTTTGTTCTTTATTATTTTAGGTCAGGTGTGACATGGGGGATGTTTGTGTGTTTTTTGTCTAGTCTTGGTGGTATTTGTCTAGGGAGTTTTTGTAGAGTTCATGGGTTGTGTTCAGTGTAGGTGTTTAGGTAAGTCTATGGTTGCCTGGAATGGTTCTCAATCAGAGACAGCTGTCTATCATTGTCTCTGATTGGGAGCCATATTTAAGGCAGCCATAGCATTAGGTAGGTTGTGGGTAATTGTCTATGTCTATGTTGCATGTGTGCACATAGTTTGTATAGCTTCATGATCTGTTTGTATTAGTTTGTCAGTGTTCTTCATTTTCGTCATATTAAAAGAAGATGTATTCATATCACGCTGCGCCTTGTCCACTCTTTCACCTCAAGACGATCGTACAATGACAAAATCATTTTTCCAACAATTGTTTACAGACAGATTATTTCACGTAAAATTCATTGTATCACAATTTCAGTGGTCAGAAGTTTACATACACTAAGATGACTGTGCCTTTCAACAGCTTGGAAAATTCCCGAAAATGATGTCATGGCTTTAGAAGCTTCTGATAGGCTAATTGACATAATTTGAGTCAATTGGAGGTGTACCTGTGGATGTATTTCAAGGCCTACTTTCAAACTCATTGCCTCTTTGCTTGACACATAGGAAACTGTAACTGCACATGGGGACAAAGATTGAACTTTTTTGAGAAATGTCCTCTGGTCTGATGAACAAAATAGACTGTTTGGCCATAATGACCATTGTTATGTTTGGAGGAAAAAGGGGGAGGCTTGCAAGCTGAAGGACACCATCCCAACAGTGAAGCACAGGGGTGCAGCATCATGTTGTGGGGGTGCTTTGCTGCAGGAGGGACTGGTGCACTTCACAAAATAGATGGCATCATGAGGCAGGAAGATAATGTGGATATATTTAGCAAAGCTTGGTCGCAAATGTGTCTTCCTAACGGACAATGACCCCAAGCATACTTCTAAAGTTGTGGCAAAATGGCTTTAGGACAACAAAGTCAAGGTATTGGAGTGACCATCACAAAGCCCTGACCCAATCCTATAGAAAATGTGTGGTCAGAACTGAAAAAAGCGTGTGCAAGCAAGGAGGCCTACAAAACTGACTCAGTTACACCAGCTCTTTCAGGAGAAATGGGCCAAAATTCACCCCAACTTATTGTGGGAAGTCTGGAATGGAACTACCCGAAACGTTTGACCCAAGTTAAACAATTTAAAGGCAATGCTACCAAATACTAATTCAGTGTATGTAAACTTCTGACCCACTGGGAATGTGATGAAAGAAAAAGCTGACATAAATCATTCTCTCTAGTATAATTCTGATATTTCACATTCTTAAAATAAAGTGGTGATCCTAACTGACCAAAGACAAGGAATTTTTACTAGGATTACATGTCAGGAATTGTGAAAAACTGAGTTGAAATGTATTTGGCTAAGGTGTATGTAAACTTCCGACTTCTATTGTATATAATATATATATATATACAGTTGAAGTCAGAAGTCGGAATTTTACATACACCTTAGCCAAATACATTTCAACTCAGTTTTTCACAATTATATATTATAATAACAGTGGGGAGAACAAGTATTATTACACTGCCGATTTTGCAGTTTTCCTACTTACAAAGCATGTAGAGGTCTGTCATTTTTATCATAGGTACACTTCAACTGTGAGAGACGGAATCTAAAACAAAAATCCAGAAAATCACATTGTATGATTTTTAAGTAATTAATTTGCATTTATGCTCTGACATAAGTATTTGATCACCTACCAACCAGTAAGAATTCCGGCTCTCACAGACCTGTTATTTTTTCTTTAAGAAGCCCTCCTGTTCTCCACTCATTACCTGTATTAACTGCACCTTTGAACTCATTACCTGTATAAAAGACACCTCTCCACACACTCAATCAAACAGACTCCAACCTCTCCACAATGGCCAAGACCAGAGAGCTGTGTAAGGACATCAGGGATAAATTGTAGACCGTACAAGGCTGGGATGGCTACAGGACAATAGCCAAGCAGCTGGTGGAGAAGGCAACAACTGTTTGGCACAATTATTAGAAAATGGAGAAGTTCAAGATGACGGTCAATCCCCTCGGTCTGGGGCTCCATGCAAGATCTCACCTCGTGGGGCATCATAGATCATGAGGAATGTGAGGGATCAGCCCAGAACTACACGGCAGGACCTGGTCAATGACCTGAAGAGAGCTGGGACCACAGTCTCAAAGAAAACCATTAGTAACACACTACGCCGTCATGGATTAAATCTCTGCAGCGCACGCAAGTCCCCCTGCTCAAGCCAGCGCATGTCCAGGCCCGTCTGAAGTTTGCCAATGACCATCTGGATGATCCAGAGAGGGAATGGGAGAAGGTCATTGTTCTGATGAGACAAAAATAGAGCTTTTTGCTCTAAATAGAGCTTTGTTTAGATTCCTTCTCTCACAGTTTGAAGTACCTATGATAAAAATTACAGCCTCTACATGCTTTGTAAGTAGGAAAACCTGCAAAATTGTCAGTGTATCAAATACTTGTTCTCCCCACTGTATATATTATATGAACTAAATGCATATTCCCAACTGAATGAGATCAACCAAATTACATTTAACCGGTAAACATAAATAATTATCATTCACGATTATAGTAATGTGGCCATATTTGAAATTAGGTATGTCTAATGTGTGTGTTCAGGGTATTAAAAATAAAAAAAATTCTTGGAGACAAAGTGTATGTCATAGGCAGACCTTGCAATTGGAGGATGCATTTTATGCATATTCTATAATGATAGGCTATTCAATAGTCTACATTGTCGGTAACAACTTTGATTGATGAACTGATGACTTAGTTAACTTTTTTTTGTTGCACTCCCTTACCTAAAACAAAATAATAACACCACACTACACCCTCCTCTCTCTCTCCTCTCTCTCCTCTCTCTCTCTTCTCAAAATGTGCAAGATTATTAGCACAGTCAAGAAACTGTATGAATGCAGGCCTATTATCATTTCTACACAGCCCCCCCCCCCCCCCCCCCCCCCCCCCCGAAGATCAGCCAGGCCGTATTACCCTCGTCTAAGTTTGAAGTACACACAGACCAGCCAACCTCCAGTCAAAGCTTTACAAGGGGCTCTCTCTGAAGCCTCTATAGTGCGTAAAACTCATGTATGCATATCTGTTAAACAGCAGTGCTGCTGCAGTACTTCAGCATGGGATAATATGGGGTGAAAATGTACACATTATTTCCAATCATTAGCTAGCTGTATTTTTTAATATTCAGCTGCATGACCTGCATCTATTAATCGTTTGTAAGTCTTCCATCAACTCCACTGTAGTAATAGGAAGGAGTAGGTCTACATTCTTCTAAGATGAGGTCACCACATCTGTGGTCTTGGGAGACTGTCTGTGATTATACATACGCACAAACATTTTGAGTGTTTACTTAGAAGATCCCTGCTTTGGACGCAGGTTGACGATTATTATCAGGAATATTGCCCTGGGGGCAGAACTGAGCGACTTCCGCTAGTAAAAATTAATTGAAACAAAAATTTGCTTTCTGGTCATACTTTAAGGTGATGGTTAGGCATTAAGGTTAGCCGTATGATTAAGTTTAGTGTTACGGTTAGGTTTAAAATCCAATTTGATTACTTTGTGGCTGTGCCAGCTWGTGACCACTCTGCAGAGCTGCCTCCAGAACAAGGTTAATTATGAAAAACGCTAACCWGCATTTTGGACAGAGAGTCTTTGAGACCATAACTAATTGGTCTACAAAATGCTTAAAACAAGTGTTGGGGAAGCTACTCTGAAATCATAGTTTACCAAACTACCAATTATTTCACACTAGAAGAAGTTACCTACATTAATGCAAGAACAGATCACTCTGGAGTCAGATGTTAACATAATGTGCAATTTAGCCTATTAAACACAAAAAATAAAAAATAAAAATATAATAATAACAACACAAAAACCACGTTTCAAGTTAGAATTAGGCAGGTCTGATGCCTGGAAAATAAAGGTAATTCTTGCCTATTTCACCCATATTTTCTTCTCTTTTTGCAAGAAGAGTAGTGTGTAGTTTCAGTAGTTAGCTACACCACTACATGGCAAAAAAACGAATTAACTACACTGTAGTTGAATTACATGTAGTTCATTACTCCCCAACTGCTTAACACTAGTGTGTTTGTATGCCTATTCTCTCTTAACCGCTATCCAGCATCAACCTCCCAATGCCCTCTGTCTTGTGTTACTCCGCATCTCTCTCCACGTCTTCTCCTTCTATATGATGGTGTCATCAACTGCCCTAGACACTCAACAACAGCTTGTGTTTGTCATTGTGGTGACAATGTTATGTTATCCACATCATTCAGACAATTGAGAGACATGAGGTGCATTTAGAACTAATTTATGCATCAATTCAAATTACATCATGGACATGCTCCACTGTGTTGAGTTTATTATCATAATCACTTATTTTCTGTCCTATTTCCCATGTTACCGATTGTTTCATCATTCTTTTAATGTTGTTGTTTTTCTGTCTGGATATTATATGCTTAAACATCTGAAAGGCCACTGTAGGAACACCAACCCTCAAATCTTCTATTGAGCACAACATTTTAATCTTCACTATTATAATAGAATGGGCTCTGCACAAAGCTGATCACAGTTTTTTGGAGATCATTTTTTCAAATAGAGGGGAACTGATACTAAACAGGCCATGTAGGATTGGCTTACCGAAACAGGTTCACGGAGTATGAATGTCCCACAATTCTCAACAAGCCCCAGTTTCACTTACTGATGTCAACAGTCTTTTGTTTTCACTGAAGCAGAAAGACCATGGTAGAGGTACTGTAGCGGAATAGGAGAGGAGGGAGAACATTGTCAAGTCGGAGCACAACTTGACTGTATTTATTACTGAATGTAACCTTGAGGTTTCTTTCTATCCCATTCCCCAAGCAGACACAGCAGAACAGTTTATTTTAGAGGCCAGGTTGTTCCATTTTCTTATTCCCCTTCTTACATTGTCCTCCCACAATCCCAACTTCTTCATCTCTTTTCTTCTTGACAGTTTGTTTGCAATCCAAAGTGTACAGTGTGTGACTGAGACAATTGATTGTGTCCTGGACTGGTCTACTGTCCACTGAGTAACCTGCAGTAGTTGACTATTACATTACACTGATAGGTAGGTAGGCATTGTGTTACCACAGGTTATAACACTGTTACCACAGGTCATAACACTAATATCTAAGCACTTTGTTCTTCGGAATTGCATTCTGGAGAATAAACTATCTAATTATCATAGCTTCAAATACCTTTATCGTCATCTTCTCAATGTGTTCAGTGGTAATGCTGCTGACAGTTTGAGGTATGTGTGAACATGTGCTTGTAAACGTTTTTATGTCAATATATAAAAAAAACTATTAGAGCTCAGACTCACCAAACAATCCCTGCTGTATATAGGCCTACTCAGAAGCCTCTTCTCCATCTTTACAACCTTCCTGGGACACGGCTACAGCAGCTGAGGTGGAGGGCTGAAAGGATGAGGAAAAGAATGATGGGAGAATAAGCAGATGCAGAGAAACAGGTAACATTCAATGGGCGCTTGAGAGCAGAGAGATGGGTGCTTGAGAGCAGAGAGAAATAACTGAGTAAGTGACAATAATGAAACAAATTGAAATGTGTACAGAGATGGAAGGACAAAGGAATGGGAAACATTCCTAAGAATAATAAAATAAAATAAAATATGATTCACTGTCAGGGAAAGAAAGAAGGTAGAATGAAATAAAGAATCAGGGAGGAGTGAGAGTATGAGCAGTACAGACCCTGAGCATGGGGAAGAGAATAGATCAATAACTAATTTCAGTGGTGAGATTCAGCCACATTGTTTCTCAATAAATGATAGGTAGAGAGGCTTGGCTCCTCTCTCTTGGTTTCTTGGTTTTATCACCTTTTGCTGGCAGCATTGGGTCATCATTGGGGAATGCTATGTATCTGCCTCGGCATGATTGTTGGCTGGGGTAAGTTATGCCTTGCCAACTCTCCCTGGTGGCCTTTACAGTCCATGTACACACCACCAAATGATCTCTCCTTCTCAAATCCCACACCTGCTAAAGTGTGATGATCCCAACGCAAGGCCAGTGGAAGTCTGGGGTTGGTTTTAGGCCAGGGGTTGGGGAACATGAAACACAAGACAGTAAACAGACTGTGTAAACCAAGTTGATCAAATGTATCTCTACTGTATCAAAAAAAATGCTTTAATGTATGTCCCTTGGTCCCCATCTCTTTCTCTGTAATACTGTATTGGTTTCCTCTATAGTAGGGTGGCTTGGGGTTAAACACCCCCTCTGTAATTCTTACATAAACCCCTGTCACCACATTTTGACTCTTTCCCTAGATGCCACTAGTTTTGCTTAACTAAAAATCTAATCCGTCTCATCTCAACATTTTACGTCACCCCAACAAAACAAATCTAATATTTTGTCATTTAGAAAAAGTTATATATATTATATAAACTAATGAAGTTAGATCTATACATTTTTTAAATATTTACCAGTAGGGATAGATAAATACACACCATCTCAGTCTTTCTCTGTATGGTTCATTCCCCCTTCTTAAGCCAATGCAGGGGGTGGGGTGGGTTGTAGTGGGGTCGAGGTTTGGATTAAATAATACACATGGATAAAAAAAAATGTAATCCTTTTTTATTATATATTTTTTAATTACCCCCTTTTTCTCTCCAATTTCGTGATTACGATCTTGTCTCATRGCTGAAACTCCTCAACGMGCTCGGGAGAGGCGAAGATCGAGTCATGCATCCTCTGAAACATGACGCGCCAAGCTGCGCTTCTTAACACCCGCTTGCTTAACGCGGAAGCCAGCCAGCTGTACCAATGTGTCAGAGGAAACACTATTCAACTGACGACTGAAGTAGCCTGCAGGCGCTCGGCCCGACACAAGGAGTCGCTAGAGCGCAATGAGCCAAGCCCCTCCCCCCCTCTCCTAAACCCTCTCCTAAACCCTCTCCTAACCCGGGCGACGCTGGGCCAATTGCGCCTCTCTATGGGACTCCCGGTCACGGCCGGTTGTGATACAGCCTGGCATCGAACCACAGGCTGTAGTGATGCCGCAACACTGCGATGCAGTGCCTTAGACTGCTGTGCCACTCGGGAGGCCCTTTTAATGATTTTTTTACAAAGTAATACAATTTTAAGTGAGTATGTTTGGGGCAAAACAAGAGATATTCAATGTAATTTTTCCCAATATTTGATTCATTTAATTAAAATATGATACCTAGACTTCAGCTTTTAAGAGTCAATTACTCAAAAATGCCAAAATAAACATATCAATTWGATTTTAACACACTAATCTCCTAAATGTCTTTATTTTATTCTGCATACTTATTTCCCCTCAAAATGTGTTTGCCTAAAGATAGCCGGTATGCACATATCTAAATCTGACCAAATGTAGCTTTTTTTCTGTCCGAAAATAGACATTTCCCTTATTGGTGGCATTTCCCCCCCAAGTTACCCTACTGTTCTCTCTCAAATCTTTTTTTCCTCTAATCCAAACCTCGACCCCACTACAACCCACCCCACCCCCTCTCCCTGGCGGCTGATGTTGGGGTTTCGTCAGAGCGTGTGGAGAGATTCAGACAGACAGGAGAGTGAAGTGCGTGTGGAGCGGTTGCCGCTGTAGCTGCCTTCTCTCTTCAGAGGCTATGACCTAGATAAAGAAGAGGAGTCAATGCGCCTGTCTGCAAGCCAGGCAGCCACTGCAGCCCCAGCCAGCAATGTCAGGAGGGGGTTAGTTGTGTAACACACTGTCCTATTTAGTTTGCTAGTCTCTCTCTCAAACGAATTCATACACACTCCGCTAAAGCTGCATTAAAATAATGACTCTCTATAGTAGCATCTGTCCATGCACGGCTTCAACAGTCAGTGGCAGCAGTGTAACTGCATTGGCTTAAGGGTGAATGAAACATACAGAGACTGAGATGGTGTGTGAATCACACCAGATTTGTTTCAGAATAAACTCTGAATAACCTTTCCACACCAGCAGACAGGCATCACAGTTCCATTGCGTCCCACAGAAAACCACTACTCAACCAAGACTTCTCTATTTACACTACCATCCACAGCAGCTGTTTGTGGAACTGCAATGCATGTGTTGAATACTGCATATCTGTATTCTCAAACCTGACACAAATATTCAGAAAAAAATCTGCAACAAAATCTGCATTGGCAAGAAATCAATGTATGCATTGTGATGTACTAAAATGAGTCATGTGTAGAACATTCAAAATTACTTAAAAAGAAAGTGAGTGTAAAGGATTCCATCTACCACACAACTATTTCCTAAAAAGGCAGTGGATATTGTGGAGTTCGTAGATGTAGTCAGTAGAACCAAAACAACCACTGGTCTCTCTCCTGCCCCATTGTGTAACACTGCCATCATCTGGCTTCTTGGTCACAGTACAATTAGTAGCAATCCCTTTTCAATACATGTGCTCAGAGAAAATTTTTAAGGAGTGTGTTCTCACACATGTCCGTTTAGTTCAGTAGTACATTGAGTCTTTAGGGTCAGGTTAAATCAACACAGCAGATACTAAAAGCGCTGCTAATTAGCCACCTAAAACATACACTGCAATCCAAATAAAATCAAACGTTGTCACATGTGCCAAATACAACAAGTGTAGARCTTACCGTGAAATGTTTACTTACAAGCCCTTAACCAACAGTGCAGTTCAAGAAGAGTTAAGAAAATATTTGCCAAATAAACTAACATAAAAAACTATAAAGAGTAACACAAAATAACAATAACGAGGCTATATATAGGTGGTACCGGTACCGAGTCTGTGTGCGGGGGTACAGTTAGTTGAGGTAATTTGTACATGTAGGTAGGGGTGAAGTGACTATGCAGATAATAAACAGCGAGTAGCAGCAGTGTTCAAAACAAATGGGGGGTCAATGTAAATAGTGGCCATTTGATTAATTGTTCAGTAGTCTTATGGCTTGGGGGTAGAAGCTGTTAAGGAGCCTTTTGGTCCTATACTTGGCGCTCCGGTACCACTTGCCGTGCGGTAGCAGAGAAAACAGTCTATGACTTGAGTGACTGGAGTCTGACAAATTTATGGGCTTTCCTCTGACACCGTTTCCTGTAGTCCACGATCAGCTCCTTTGTCTTGCTCACGTTGAGGGAGATGTTGTTGTCCTGGCAGCACACTGGCAGTTCTCTGACCTCCTCCCTATAGGCCGTCTCATCGTTGTCGGTGATCAGGCCTACCACTGTTGTGTCGTCAGCAAACTTAATGGTGTTGGAGTCGTGTTTGGCTACGCAGTCGTGGGTGAACAGGGAGTACAGGAGGGGACCAAGTACACACCCCTGAGGGACCCCAGTGTTGAGAATCAGCATGGCGGATGTTGTTCCCTACCCTTACCACCTAGGGGTAGACCGTCAGGAAGTCCAGGATCCAGTTGCAGAGGGAGATGTTTAGTCTCAGGGTCCTTAGCTTAGTGATGAGCTTCTGGAGCTCTATGGTGTTGCATGCTGAGCTGTAGTCAATGAACAGCATTCTCACATAGGTGTTCCTTTTGTCCAGGTGGGAAAGGGCAGTGTTTCTTAGGCTACATTTACACAGGCAGCCCACTTCTGATATTTTTTTCCACTAATTGGGCTTCTGACTAATCACATCAGATCTTTTCACYTCAGATCTTTTTCAGAGCTGATCTGATTGGTCAAAAGACCAATTAGTGAAAAAAAGATGACCTGTGCCAGGCTGATCTGCCCTGTAGCTCTCAATAGAATCAGGCTGCCGTTCAGCTCAACCTTCTGACTCTGTAGCAACACCAAGTCCTCCGACTCCACTACCAAGTCCCATAGTCACCATACACTGCTATACCGTAATGTGTTAATTGTCAAAAGTGTTTTACATTTAATCCGTGTCATTGCTATTAAAATAAATAAGGAAACAATCTATGCACAATCATGGYCAAACACGTAGAAAAGGTTGATGAGAAGAGTCAATGGCTCATGAATACAAAGAAAATACATGAAATGTGTATCAGATATAAAAATGTGTTTGAAGTATTAATGAGATTTCTGATTGTGTCAAGAACACTTGAATATAATATAAATTGGACCTCTTTTTTAGCAACTACCTGCTTACAAAGAACAACACTGCTATCTTGTGGCCCATCACTATACTTCAACTGTTATCGCTGACACAGAAAYAAGATGCAGAATAACTGATCCTGATTGTTTTATTCAGATGACAAAGTCCAACCTTCTCTGCTAATATTTAACAAAAGACTCATCTGCACCCTTCCAGCAGTGCAAACGTATGGAAGTTACACAACTTATTCTTAAGAAATGTCTGAGTATAAGTGATCTTGATCTCGTGATAGTAAACATATTCAGATTCTTTGTATGATTTGGCACACACACTTGAACAACAAAACAAAGGCCTCAATGGCAGGTTCTGAGTACATTGATAGATTTGGTGTTAGGACACCAAATCATTACAAAAGGATAAAGGTCAATTAATCAATGTGTCATCCCCAGTTACCAGTGTAAAAACATGTGTCGTCAGCGTAGGGTATGCTGGGGCTTGAAGCAGTCCCATCCTGGCTTGGGGCTCAGGGTGTGTTCCGGAAGCAGGTACTCCTTCAGTCTGTCAGGTAAGGGCAGAGCCTTCACCCTGTCGTCCAGGGGCCAGGGCTGCAGGTGACCCCGGATGAAGGCCCTGCAGAGGCAGCGCAGGGGGGGAGGGCCGGTCTCCTGCTCCACCACACGCCGATGGAGGTCCCGCAATGTCTGTGCATTGGGGTCTTGGTCTGGCATAGGCAGGTCCAGGGGCAGGGCCAGACTTGGGGAGGACACCCGGGCCAAGTCCAGGAGGACCTCAGCCTGCTCCAGGAGCTCAGCCGCCTGCTCTGCATCAGAACAGTCCAGCAGGGCCGTCTGGAGCCTCTGGAATACCAGCCTGTAGCCTGTCCAGCAGGAGGCTCCGTGGCGAGAGCAGTGGAAGGAGGCACCACTCTGCAGCAGCAGCACTGCCAGGGGAAAGAGACGATCAAAGTGCTCCAGGCTGGTCACTGTCAGGGAGGGTTCCCCATCCTCCTCCCCGTCGGGGGTAAGGCAGCAGCTGGGGTCAGCCCCGTGGGCCAGAAGCAGCCGCGTGGCCCTCAGACAGAAGCGACCGATCTCAGCTGCATCCGCCACAGAGCCCTCCAGAGCCTCCTTCACCAGAAAGACCAGCGAGGATACAGCCGTCTCTCCATCCAGTGTGGCAGCATGAACATCTGCACCTTAGGAGGGGAACAAACAACAAAGTTTCCTAAATATAAATACATTTGGACATGCCCTGCTGTTGTTGATGTACAAGCATTTCGCTACACTTGCATTAGCATCAGCTAACTGTGTATGTGACCAATAAAATTTGATGTTTAGCATTTCTGTCTTTCTGCCCATAAGCCTACTCCAAATTAAAGCGGCAATATGTAACTTTTTGTGCGACCTGACCAAATTCACATAGAAATGTGTACGGTCATTCTAATTGAAAGCAAGTGTAAGAAGCGGTAGATATGTTCTATCCGTGTGTGGTATTTATATGCTTCCCGTTCTTAAGTTTAGTTTTTGCGTCTTACTTTCAGTTTTGTAAAACCATTCTCTAAACWATACTTGCTTGTTTTGTCACAAACTGAAATTAGGGGAACTATTCGAATTTTAGAACCAAGAAAATGCGGAGCGATTCCTGCATAGGTTATAAAATAACAATTTTTAAGGTTATTTTATAGCACAGTACCTCTCTGGAGTAGCAGCCGGATGTTTTCTGTGTTATGCACAGTGAGTCCATCACTGCTAGCTAGGGCATGTAGCAAGGGTGATTTTCCTTTGGGGACAAGATCAAAAAGGCAGTGTTGAAATATACAGTAAATACAGTTCAAAATGTCAACTCACCATTTTTTATTACCATCGTTTTCTCCCCAATTTCAATCTTGTCTCATCGCTGCAACTCCCCAACGGGCTTGGGAGGCGAAGGTGGAGTCATGTGTCCTCCGAAATATGACCCACCAAACCGCGCCTCTTAACACCCGCCTGCTTAACCCGGAAGCCAGCTGCACCAATGTGTCGGAGGAAACACAGTTCAACTGACGACTGGCGCCTGCAGGTCAGCCTGCAGGCGCCCAGCCCGCCACAAGGAGTCGCTTGAGCGAGTAAAGTCCCTGTGGTTGTGATACAGCCCAGGATCAAACCCGGGTCTGTAGTGACGCCTCTAGCACTGCGATGCAGTGCCTTAGACTGCTGCGCCACTCGGGAGGCCCTCAACTCACCATTTTTATCTCTTGCATTCACGTCAGCACCCATGTCCAGCAGTGTGCGCATACAAGGCAGTCTCTCTGCCTCTTCACTAGCGAGATCCAAGGGGCTACTTTCATGGATCTGCATAAGATACAGTACATTGTGTTACAGAGCCATAACACATTCTGTATACAGAGCAAGAAATGTACTGCAGAAAAGACAGAACAGTAGTATGTTTTGCAGCTATAAGTTCTTGCTACCTGTTGTACTCACCCGATCTCGCTTGTTAATGTCAGCTCCATGTCCAGCCAGCAACCTCACCATAATCGGCCTGTTCCTCAGTACAGCAATGTGCAGTGGGTTGTAATAAGACACAGGGTCTGGGAATCAAATTATATTTAGGTCAATAAAATATCAACAAATAGTCTCCTAATATTTGAATGACAAGTCAGTCCTCTCACCCTCAAAGTTGAGATCTGCTCCATATCGTAGAAGGACTTCTGCTGCACAGACTAGTCCCCGTTCAGCAACCTTAAACAGAGCATAGCTGATCCCCTCCTCAAACACAGCTGACTGGGACTCCTTCTCCAGCAGCTCCACTAAAGACCCGCATAGACTGTCCTCATCCTCCGGGCTACGGCTCCTGTAAATCCAATAAGAAGACCAAGGTCAAATACAGATAAATACACAATAGATGTTTCAGCTTAGCTTACACATTGCCATATCGACTGACATTGTGGATCTTGAGTGTCAGTGCAAATTACTGTAGCAGTCACTTATCCCTGAACCAGACTCACAGCATCACATAAAGTACACTCACCTCTCTCCAGTGCTTGTCCCTTCCTCCAGACCAACAACACACAGCACGGCGTCCACCAGGGGCTGATACTCATATATAATCCTGCGAAAGCCATGGAGGAAAGGCATGCTCTTGGCTGATGTACCACTCTCTGCTGCTTGCGCTAGAACACTGGACAAGTTACACCCAAATGGAATATAATTACTAGCTAAACAGGCTGTTATAAGTTATTTTATTGATAGTGCTTATCTGAAATGTTCAGACCGTTAAGGGTGGTCTCTGGGATTTGTATAACGTTACGCCCAAAACAAAAGTGCAGAATTATGCATAACTAGCTTTATTCTGCAAGTTGTGAGTGCAAACGTAACAATTATTGCCACATGCTAGCTAATATACCCACAAATTAATATTTGGTATGCATGTGGCTAGTTAGCTATAGTCTCTAAAACCAACATTGAACGCTAAATACGATTTGGCTAGCTAACGTTAGCTGTGAGCATCAGCAGACGCAAGCTAACTACTGTAGCTCCAGACATGGCTAGTTAGTTCATCATTTGTGTTACCTGGAGCAGAACGACAGAACAAGAATTGACATGACGGCAAAACGTGCAAGCTAGCTAACAAGAATAGCTAACTAGCTATTTTGTTTTGCTTTAAATTAACCAACGAGCTACCTAACGTTAGCTAGCTGCCTTCAAGCTGCAACGCTAGCTTACCTTCAAAACAGGAAGTGTACTTCTTCGATGAGGTTTAACGGCGGTTGTCATCCAATAAATGTTGCATTACTGCCACCTGCTAGACTGGAGCACAACTCCCTTATACCTTGCTTGAGAAAATGAATAAACAAATACCATACCCTCTAACACTACCCTGCTCCACTATTTTTTATCTATTTAGGCCAACAACCTGAAAGGATTGGACACCAACCCCACCCTGTAATTCTTCTGATGTCAAGTTTCACACACCSAAATACCTCTCTGCAGCCGCCACCACCTAAATGTTCTGCGACTTACATTCCATCCCTGCAGTACAGTTGATAAACATTGCTATAAATGCTAAAAGTTTATTCTTACTGAAACATACTGTATATCACTTGTTGGCCGGAGCGCCTTATACCACCCACCCCTGCGGCCTGTATGCTCTAGTCGTCTGGCCCTCGCTACATATTCGTCGACAGACCAACTGGCTCCAGGTCATCTACAAGTCTATGCTAGGTAAAGCTCCGTCTTATCTCAGCTCACTGGTCACGATAACAACACCCACCCGTAGCACTCGCTCCAGCAGGTATATCTCACTGGTCATCCACAAAGCCAACACCTCATTTGGCCGCCTTTCCTTCCAGTTCTCTGCTGCCAGTGACTGGAACGAATTGCAAAAATCGCTGAAGCTGGAGACTTACATTTCCCTCACTAACTTTAAACATCAGCTATCTGAGCAGCTAACCGATCGCTGCAGCTGTAAATAGTACAACATAGTCCATCTGTAAATAGCCCACCCAATCTACCTACCTCATCCCCATATTGTTTTAATTTACTTTGCTGCTCTTTTGCACACCAATATCACTACTTACACACCATCATCTGATCATCTATCACTCCAGTGTTAATCTGCTAAATTGTAATTACTTTGCTACTATGGCCTGTTTATTGCCATACCTCCTCATGCCATTTGCACACACTGTATATAGACTTTCTTTTTTTCTATTGAGTTATTGACTGTACGCTTGTTTATTCCATGTAACTCTTTGTTGTTGTTTCTGTCGCACTGCTTTGCTTTATCTTGGCCAGGTCGCAGTTGTAAATGAGAACTTGTTCTCAACTAACTTACCTGGTTAAATAAAGGTGAAATTAATTTTTTTAAATCCCTCTGTACTGGTACAGATCTACTACTCACACCACTCCTCTCAGGATCTCTCCCCCTTGACCCATCTTCCTCTACATATGAAAACTCCTGTACTACTCTAAGCCTGGAAACCTCAACCTGCTTCTCTTGCACATGACATTTCTGATCCCCAGCCCTATGTGCACCCCTACAGTTAACACATGCCACTACACATTCCTTTGTCTCATGGCCTTCTGCACACCTAGGAACCTTTATATTTAACTAGGCAAGTCAGTTAAGAACAAATTCTTATTTACAATAACAGCCTTCTCAGGGAACAGCAGCAGAACATATTTTTACCTTGTCAGCTCAGGGACTTGATCCAGCAACCTTTCGGATACTGGCCCAACGCTCTAACGACTAGGCTACCTGCCGCCCCTACCTCCTACATGCTCCTGCCACATGCCCATAAGCTTGACACCTGTAACACCGTAATGTATTCGGCACAAGAGCTAACTTATATATCCTAACATCACTTTGTCAGGCAAAGACAACATCAAAAGTCAATAGAACAGACAATGACTCCTCTGTTTCACCTCTCACTCCACACTGTCTGCGTCGCAGCAAACGACGAACATCACAAACACCGGGAATCTTCCCCTTCAGTTGGTTAACTTTTACATTTACTGCTTCCCCAGTAATCACTCCTTTCAATGGCACCCTTTTCTTGAGAACAAAACAATTCACATCTCTTMCCCCCCCATTCGTTTAACGCAGAGCACCTGTTCCCTCTGACCAGCAGAAACACAAACAATTATCACAAGACCACCTCTCTTACCCTCACCAATTCCACAGCTTCCAACTCTGTTTTCACCCACCCTGAAACCACAAATGGATCAGCCAAAAGGCAAGGGTCCACTTTTTCCAAAAACTTCCCTCCTACTGTCACAGGCTCATATTTACCCTCGGTGCAAGCCTCACGCCCCGAAAACTTCACCACACCTACCACCTACCACTTCAGGTCACTCTGCTTACACTTTGTACCATTTTTCTTTAACAAACCATCTCCCTTTTTTCCGCCTTTTTTAACCGAGTCATGCTCACCCTCCACCTCTCTTTTTCCCTCCACTCGTCCCCCGTATCCCAAGTATACATCTCCTCATGATAACACTGAACTTCTCTTGACATACATCTTGTTCTCACCTTCACAAGGGACACCATTTAACCAGCTGTCACAATCTCCATACAATCAGCACAAACCCCTCGGAATGTAGTGCTCAACAGTGCATCCCTCTTATAAAGCAGCTGCTTCGTCTTCATGTCCTTCTTTATCCATAGCTACCGCATGCTTTTCCATTTCAAACTAGTGCAACCTTCCAACCACCGTCCTAGCTATTCTGATCACAGGATGTATACACGCCCACAATGATTTTTCATCTTTCTCCTCCCAAGTAACATGTTGGTGGTGCTAAAACGTTCCTAGTTGTCACACCCTGATCTGTTTCACCTGTCTTTGTGATTGTCTCCACCCCTCTCCAGGTGATGCCCATCTTCCCCTGTGTATTTATACCGGTGTTCTCTGTTTGTCTGTTGTCAGTTTGTCTTGTTTGTCAACCTGTGGTTTGTGTCTCAGCTCCTGCTTTGCCAGTTGCTCTTTTCTCACCCTCCTGGTTTTGACCCTTGCCTGTCCTGACTCCGAGCCCGCKTGCCTGACCACTCTCCTTGCCCCTGAGCCTGCCTGCCAATCTGTACTTTTGCCCCCCTGAGTCTGCCTGCCGACTTGTACCTTTCCCCCCCTCTGGATTACCGACCTCTGCCTGACCCTGCCTACTGCKCGGTACAGTTGCCCCACCTCTGGTTTACTGACCCCTGCCTGCCTTGACCTGTCTTTTGCCTGCCAATGTTGGAATATTAAACTATTGTTTATTCTACATGGTCTGCATCTGGGTCTTACCTTCATACCTGATACTAGTTACACCTTTAGTAAATTTCAGTACTTTTTCAATGCAGGTTGTAGTCAACAATGTACATTACCATTCAAAAGTTTGGGGTCACTTAGAAATGTCCTTGTTTTTGAAAGAAAAGCAAAAATTGCCCATTAAAATAACATCAAATTGATCAGAAATACATTGTTAATGTCGTAATTGACTATTGTAGCTGGAAAAGGCTGATTTTTCATGGAATATCTACATAGGTGTACAGAGGCCCATTATCAGCAACCATCACTCCTGTGTTCTAATGGCACGTTGTTAGCTAATCCAAGTTTATAAAAGGCTAATTGATCATTGGAAAACCCTTTTGCAATTGTTAGCACAGCTAAAAACTGTTCTGATTAAAGAAGCAATAAAACTGGCGTTCTTTAGACTAGTTGAGTATCTGGAGCATCAGCGTTTGTGGGTTCGATTACAGGCTCAAAATGGCCAGAAACAAAGAACTTTCTTCTGAAACTCATCAGTCTATTCTTGTTCTGAGAAATGAAGGCTATTCCATGCGAAAAATTGCCAAGAAACTGAAGATCTCGTAAAACGCTGTGTCCTACTCCCTTCACAGAACAGGTAAAACTGGCTCTAACCAGAATAGAAAGAGGAGTGGGAGGCCCCGGTGCACAACTGAGCAAGAGGACAAGTACATTAGTGTCTAGTTTGAGACAGACGCCTCACAAGTCCTCAACTGGCAGCTCATTAAATAGTACCCGCAAAACACCAGACTCAACGTCAATGGGGAAGAGGCAACTCTGGGATGCTGGCCTTCTAGGCAGAGTTTCTGTGTCTGTTCTTTTTCCCATCTTAATCTTTTATTTTTATTGGCCAGTCTGAGAGATGGCTTTTCTTTGCAACTCTGCCTAGAAGGCCAGCATCCCGGAGTCGCCTCTTCACTGTTGGCGTTGAGTGTCACGGTCGTCATAATAACTGGACCAAAGTGCAGCGTGATCTGGGTTCCACATCTTTTTATTACTAAGTGAAACTCACAACAAAACAATAAATAGCAAACCGAAACGTGAAGCTGCTATAGTGCTCACAGGCAACTATACATAGACAAGATCCCACAAAGCACAAAGGGGAAATGGCTGCCTAAATATGATCCCCAATCAGAGACAACGATAAACAGCTGCCTCTGATTGGGAACCATACCAGGCCAACATAGAAATATAATTACCTAGATGACCCACCCTAGTCACACCCCGACCTAACCAACATAGAGAATAAAAAGCTCTCTATGGTAAGGGCGTGACATTGAGACTGGTGTTTTGCGGGTACTATTACAGGGAATGAGACAAAGTCCACTTGATCAATAGTTATTGCTCTAGTATCCTATGGTCCCGTTGGCGTCAATGGCATATTTAGTCATTACATAGTCAAAAAAGTGAATTGTTAATAGTTTCCTTCTTTTTTTAAAGATTTCAAATGCCATGGTTCACCATGGTAGCCTTTGATGACTCTAAAATGTTTCAAGTTGATAGGCCATTGTGGAGTGGATTTACAAAGGATTATAATGAACATGTAAAATCAGATTTCCTGATTTATCAATAACTCAGCCATCTCTTAACCAATCCCTTAGCTTTTTCCAGCTAAGTTAAGAGATGTATCATGGGCCCACATACCACATTTTGGAGTTATGGTTTGATGAGAATACGTTTTCCAAAATCTCTAAGATGGAAGAAAATCTATCCGTATTGACCTTATGGGTCCTTGAGGCAAATTTGTTCAGCATGAGGAAAGACATTTACATACAAAGTATCAAGTCTCTAGGTCAAACGGAGCGACGGATATGAGTGTTTACGTTAGACTGCTTATAATAGTGTCAACTATAGGCCAATGAGTGCCGTTCTTTTTGAACATGTTACTCATGGTGTAACGGTGTTCCTCCTCCCCTTCATACGAAGAGGAGGAGTAGTGATTCGACCAAAATGCAGCGGGTTTTGAATACATAATGATTTATTAAATCAATCGACGAGACACGAAAACAAACACTGGGAAGGATTACAAAATAACAAAAAACGAATGTAGACTGACCTACACCATGAGTACTTACATAAAACACGAAGCACGTAGGAACAGGTACAGACTATAACAAACGAACGAACAAACGCTACAGTCCCGTGTGGTACACAGACACGGAAGACAATCACCCACAAACAAACAGTGAGAACAACCTACCTTAATATGACTCTCAATTAGAGGAAAACGCAAAACACCTGCCTCTAATTAAGAGCCATACCAGGCAACCCAAAACCAACATAGAAACAGCAAACATAGACTGCCCACCCAAAACTCACGCCCTGACCATCACACACATACAAAACAACAGAAAACAGGTCAGGAACGTGACACATGGCCTCTAGTTTCTGTGTGCCAAATTAGAAAAAAGTYACCAATCTATGCTTGAGTTGTTTGACCATGTCAAGGAAAACAATAAGAAGTCAGAGAATAACAATAGGTTTGACAACTTCACTGTGAACTCCTAATTATCAGTCAATTGAAGTTGGTGAGTTCAAAAATCCTTTATTAGGTATAACACACACATTGACGCAGAATAACGTTTTTTACTTTCCCATGTAGACAGTCATGCACAGTCCATACAAAAAGCTCAACATTAAGATGAGGCATGTGCTGAACAGTGGGCTAATAGAAAACAGAGATCCCAGCGAGTAGAGTAACAGGAGAATGAGTAATGTGCGATAACTTGCAAATGTGCGCAGGGTAAGGCGTGGCCGCAGGTGGTAGTCCTCCTGGCTTTGCTGTGTCACTGTACTCCTTGGGAACCTTCCTTTTACAGTGGAGGTGATAAGGTAGTGTTGTCCCAGCCTTCCCAGCAGGTTCTGTTGTGAGCACAGATCGTTCATGTGTCCTTCAAGCTGCAGGTAATTTAGTCAATTTAGTCTCAAGTAATTTAGTCAATACATGTATCCCTGTACTACTACCAATCATTATAGGTAGGCTTACTGTATGCCATATGCACTGAGTATACAAAACATAAGAACACCTTCCTAATATTGAGTTGCACCCCCTTTTGACCTCAGAACAGCCTCAATTAGTCAGAGCATAGACTCTACAAGGTGTTGAAAGCCTTCCACAGGGATGCTGGCCCATGTTGACTCCAATGCTTCCCGCAGTTGTGTCAATTAAATATTTTGTTTTGGCCATTCACCGTCTGAATGGCACACATACAAAATTCTAGTCTCAATTGTCTTAAGGCTTAAAAATCCTTCTTTAACCAGTCTCCTCCCCTTCATTTACACTGATTGAAGTGGATTTAGTGACACCAATAAGGGATCATAGCTTTCACCTGGATTCACCTGGTCAGTCAATGTCAGAGTGTTCCTAATGTTTTGAGAACTCAGTGTAAATTAGAGAAACATTATAGAAATATTAAATTGCATATAAAGTAWGACCCAAAGACATCATGCCCATAGGGGGCACAGGGGCACGTGACTCCTCAGATTTGTCATGTAAAATACAAAATATAAAATAATTTAAAAAGTGAAATTTTTTGTTGTTGTACTGTAATACTACTAGCCAACTGGCAATTTTATTAAGTTAGGTAAATAGCAGATACTGTAGGTTCCCAATCTCCCAACCTCATAACCTCATAACTAGGTACCAATACGCCATTTCAGGATATCAATCAAGTTAGAGTAGCTAACTTTTCTAACTGTCTTAGCTGGTATGATTGCTGGCAAGGTTGGTACACTTTAGAAAAGCAAGCAATTACTAAATGTATTGAATAAGACTCACATTCCTTTCAATATTTTACCCAGATTTTAGTAGAGGTATGCTTAAGAGGTATGTTTATATATGCAGAAAAATAATTATAAAATTAAGCATGATGATTATGGCTCTAGATCGCAAGAAAAATATGTTTCAGGTGTTTGAAAAATGCCAACTTCTCCAACTTCCATCCCCCAGCCATCCTCACGCACTTTGTGCCCTCTCAGATATTTCGGGTGCATGAAGCCCCTGGTAAGACTCCCCACTTACTCTGTTATTGATTAGTGTGGCGATCCAAAACATAAGCTGCACCAAGACTGCATTTTCATAGCTTCTCACAGGCTGCAGCTGTGGGTCCCCTTGATACTCAATATCAAATCTGCGAAGGCCATTGATAATCTGCAATAAAACACAATTACAATGTACAATTATGTATTGCACCGTATGCACATCATTCATTTTTATTGCAGTAGTTATTTTCACCTGCATTCTGCCAAGGTCTGTCAGGATCATCCCATTTTCACTGTGAATACAGTCAGGGAGCTGCTTGGATTCCTCCACTGACCCCATGTTCATCATCATCTGAGATAGATGACCTGTGTTGAGCTACAAAACAACCACAAATGATTTGAGACATCACTTTAACATTGGTTACTACTACTTGATAATAATAACCAATGTCATATCATCTTCTCACATTGAAAACCTGATTGAGGTGGTCCACAGTTTTCTTTAGTAGCTCCACTGTCTTCATGTCAGACTTGGTCATGTCATTCCCCCCACTTTCTGAATTGGTTTTAAGAATCAACCTCTTCCAGGAACAGAGAAACTGACCAACTGATACATTGGCTGGCTGATCCAATGTGGTTTTTGCAGTCTGTTGGGCCTGCATTAGTCTCTGGACCAGTTTCAGCACCTACAATGTTCAGAATATAGGAAAGCATTTGTGACCACTATCCATATTTGGTAGATTGCAGCACCCTCAGTCAATGGTCTTTCTTGTCATTCACTTGTCCTTAATGGGACTTACCTCAGCTCGCATTTCTACCCCAAACATTTGTAGTTTCTTGTTATTGATGTGTGTCTTGGGCAGGGCAGCTATTTCAGTGGGCTGCACCTGAGATGCCATCAGAGTGGATGGGAGGAGGGGACCCTGATGCAATAGCAATTTTTCTCCTGTAAACAAAATGTATGGAGAAAACAAATCGAAAAAACAAATCTAAACAAGTCTAATGTTGTTCATTGTGATTGAGTTACAGTGTCCTTCAACTAAGAATAATTGTGGTTACCATTTTCAATCAATTCTGGAAGACTGGTTTGGGCAAATACTTTTGCCATCCTGAAAACCATGGTTGCATTGTCGATGTTGACGAGGTCGACATGTGCAAATCTTTTCAAGAAGAAGCTGAATAGCCTGGTGTACATGAGAATATTCTCCTGAATGAAAGAGGCCCTAAGAGACAGAAACAGCTTTATGTTAGCAAACGCACTCTTCAACCCAATGCTGTGTCTGAGCTATAACACTATTGAGCACATTCAAAATATCTTACCATTTCTCTTTGCTTTCACTGTAGACATGTTTTTGGTATCTCCAGGGCTGGATGTAACTAAGCCACGTCTCTAATACCTGTATTGAGAAARGGCTAATTCAAAACCACTTCTCTTATACATACATTCAGAACGCCTACAGTAGGATACCTTCCAAAACCAGCTAGAAACACTGCAAAACAAGCAATAACATGGCCAAATGTCAAAGACAGACCAAATGTAAATCCAATGTAGAACTTAAGTGTGCACTCACTGCTCTGAAGGATGTCTCCATAGGCCACTGTTTGAAGCAGTGCAGCAAGAGAAGGTACAACCTCTGTACATATTCTGATGTGACCACTCTGAGTTTCAATAACAACATATTGTTAATATCATCATTATCATTATCCTCATCATCATCATCATTGTAAAAAACACTCAAGTGGGTATTCACCTTTTAAAATCTTCTGAGAGATAGGTTTCTGAGTGGGCAGAAGGTAAGATATCAGACTGGTCTAGTTTTGTTTTTCCAGAGAAGGCATGCATGTGCTTCACCAGCAGTCTCACCACCAGTATGTGCTCCTCTGTGATGACAGAGACCTGCAGGTTTACAGACAAGTGCTTATCATTAAAATGTAGAATTTCTGAATCCATTAGATTAATAATGTGAATAAAAGTGCATGTTCGTCATGAAGAATGAGTCATCGAAGGAAGGTAGGAAAGACCTCATTAAGCTTCTGGTGTGTCTCCAAGGGGAAATGTGGCAGCCATATCTCCAAAAAGATCTAAAGCAGGGACAATGAACAAGGCCATACAATGACTCAACAACTGCACCTTTGCGAGACAAGCCAAGATTGCTATATTAAAAGTGTCTCTGTCCAACCCAGATTTTTCTCAATCACCTGTAGCATAGTCTCTGATTCCCAGATACTCTTATTGGTTGTCTCAGCGTTAACAGGGCACTGGCATTTCAACAGGCCTTTGCTTGTTTCACTATACCTAGAGGACCTGGGGAACCATCAAAACAAGCGTTATCAAATATTACATTTCATATTTGCCCTATATTGATAGATGATGTGCTGGTCTTATAATGCATTGTGAAAGGCACAGGCTAGCTATACAGCACCTTGGAATGTGTGAGGTCAAGGTGCGTTTGACATCTGAGCGAGGGGATCCTTCTGTAGGGAGGAAGTGTTTGAAATATGCATCCACCAAGGCAAAGTAGACACTGTTTGAGATGGAGGTTTGCTGCCCTGAGTGGTGATCCTAATTTAACAGTTAAAAACAGAGAACACTCAGGTTACAAAATGAGATAGCATTGGCAATGGATTTACTTTATTAATAACTTTATTTGAAACAAATGAAATGGAATAGCACTTTGGCCTACCTTCTGTGTAATGACACTTGTGGCAAAATAAAACATGAAGTACTCAAAGGCATCTGGTGACAGTTAAGAACAACGCTAAACTAAAGTGGACAAAGTTAAATAATACTTAGTAATAGTTGTCATTGTGTCAAACATTGTAAAAAAGGATACTGAGTGACAATCTCTGATGATTCTGAGAGGGTAATTTATTGAGGAAAATCCGGTTATTTGAAATGACCCCCTTGTGGATGGAAATTAAAATGAAAGAGAAAAAAACCTCAGCATTCATACAGGAATATAGACCAATAGGCATTTAACTACTGAAATTGTAATGTGTCGTAATTATTGCTAACGCAATGACATTGTGAAGTATGCTGAAATAACACTGCACAATTAGCATTTACAGTCACATCTGAAAGTATTGGCGCCCTTGATAAAGATGAGCAAAAAAAGACTGTAATAAACAAATAAAAATAAAAATGATTGGCACCTATTTTCAAATACTTTGTGTACCCTCCCCTTGTGAGGATAACAGCACTTAGCCTTTTTCTATAATGTTATACGAGATAGAAGAACACATTGGGAGGGATCTTAGACCATTCCTCCATACAGAATCTTTCCAGATCCTTTCCAGATCCTTCAAACCACAGGTTTTCAAGGGAGACTAACTTTGTGGCCAATTAACCATTGAATGTGTGCTTGGGGTCATTGTCTTGCTGGAAGATCAACTTTCAGGTCAAGTTCTGTAATTCTCCAACTGTGGGCCTTGGACTAGTCTTTGTCTCCCGAACCATCATCCTCGCTGTGTATGGAGAAAATATACATTTGGGTCCTCTACCAGGCAAGTTTACACCTTTCCAGTAGTTTTAAACTTTGTAATTGTTGCCRTAATATTGGTAAGTGATATATTTGGTTTTTCAGTAGTTTTTTTGTACCTATTGCCTGATTTATGAAAGTCACCAACCATTTTTCTCTTTTAATTTGTGAGTTCTTTGCCTTTCCCCACGGTGATGGATGACAAATGGATTTTACATGTGTGTGACCAAATGTTTATACCCCAGTGAAACAGGAAGCCATGAAAGGTCACAATACAGTTTCTTGAACTGAGATTAATTTAAAACAGTATAATGTTAATGCAGATTAAATTGTTTGATTTATTTATAAGAATCGTTAGGGTGCCAATCATTTTAACACCTAGATTTTTTTTACTGGTTAAACAAAATCTCTTTCTCTGAGCAATTAGTATAAAATAATATAATTTTGCCTACAATTTAACTTGGTACCAATAATTTCGGATGTGACTGTACTGTATGTTGAAAACTTACAGGTAAATTGGCGACTTGGATCTCAAAGTTGTAGTCTTCAGCTTGAAGTTTATAAACAAGTTTCAGCATTGGGCCACTGCAAAAATATTGTATGTTGGTGAAAACTTCCATGTTTATTAGTATACTGTAGGTGTAATACACATTAGTAATATAATATTATCGATAGCAAGTTGTGGAATGTCTCAAATCACAGACAGGTCCACCTTGGTTTTAGGAACTCCAGTACATTGCTGTAGTCATTGCTGTGGGCTTGCAGGGAGGAAAGACTCCAACCAACAGTGCTGCCATCCAGGCTGCCAACAACCCTCTCCACCAGCCAGGGGAAGATAACACATAGCTCCTGTATGAGGCCAAACAGCATCGTTAACACACCCCACACTCAGTTTATACATGTATAGGCTACGCTACCTGATTTGAAGAGGAGTTGTGCTATGACACAGTGGCAATCTGAAATCTTTGCATACTGAGGAGCTAGAGGACAATTTGCAACAGGAAGCAGCATATGTACATGGTACAGCTGTCTGAATGGCTGTGTCCAGACAGTCACAGTAACACATTGTCTACATCAGCATGAAACAGCAACTGGCTGATCCTCTCTGACATTTACTCTACACATGGCCACTAACAAGCAACTTTTTCATACCGCTTGCAGCTTGTGTGTGAATACATAACCCACTTATGTTAAAACGTTCAAATACAATGTCTTTATGGAAATTGGTGTAGTAGCTAGCAGGGGTGAAACTTTGGTTTTAGAAGTGAGGTGGACATACAGTAGCAGACAAACGTTTGGAAACACCTACTCATTCAAGGGTTTTTCTTTATTTTAAAAATGTCTACATTGTAGAATACTAGTGAAGACATCAAAACTATGAAATAGCACATATGGAATCAGGTAGTAACCAAAAAGGTGTTAAAGAAATCTAAATATATTTTATATTTGAGATTCTTCAAAGTAGCCACCCTTTGCCTTGACGACAGCTTTGCACACTCTTGGCATTCTCCCAACCAGCTTCTTAAGGTAGTCACCTGGAATGCATTTAAATTAATTAACAGGTGTGCCTTGTTAACAGTTAATTTGTAGAATGTCCTTTCCTTCTTAATGTGTTTGAGCCAGTCAGTTGTGTTGTGACAAGGTAGGGGTGGTATACAGAATAGCCCTATTTGGTAAAAGACCAAGAACATATTATGGCAAGAAAAGCTCAAATAAGCAAAGAGAAATGACAGTCGATCATTACTTTAAGACATTAAGGTCAGTCAATGCGGAACATTTCAAGAACTTTGATAGTTCTTTAAGTGCAGTCGCAAAAACCATCAAGCGCTATGGTGACACTTGCTCTCCTGAGGACCGCCACAGGAAAGAAGTTCCAGAGTTACCTCTGCTGCAGAGGATAAYTTCATTAGAGTTGACTGAACCTCAGATTGCAGCCCAAATAAATGCTTCACAGAGTTCAAGTAACAGACACATCTCAACATCAACTATTCAGAGGAGACTGCATGAATCAGGCCATCATGGTCAAATTGCTACATAGAAACCACGACTAAAGAACACCAATAAGAAGAAGAGACTTGCTTGGGCCAAGAAACACGAGCAATGGACATTAGACCTGTGTAAATCTGTCCTTTGGTCTGATGAGTCCAAATGTGAGATTTTTGGTTCCAACCGCTGTGTCTTTGTGAGACGCAGAGTAGGTGAACGGATGATATTCGCATGTGTGGTTCCCACCATGAAGCATGGAGGAGGAGGTGTGATTGTGGGGTGGTACTTTTCTGACACCGTCAGTGTTTTATTTAGAATTCAGGGCACACTTAACCAGCATGGCTACCACAGCATTCTGCAGCGATACGCCATCCCATCTGGTTTGCGTTTAGTGGGATTATCATTTGTTTTTCAACAGGACAACGACCCATCACACCTCCAGGCTGTGTAAGGGCTATTTCAGATGACCTGGCCTCCGCAATCACCCAACCTCAACCCGATTGAGATGGTTTAGGATGAGTTGCACCACAGAGTGACGGAAAAGCAGCGAACAAGTGCTCAGCATTTGTGAGAACTCCTTCAAGACTGTTGGAAAATCATTCCTCATGAAGCTTGGTGAGAGAATGCCAAGAGTGTGGCTACTTTGAAGAACCTAAAAATAATATATATTTTAATTTGTTTAACACTTTTTGATTACTACATGATTCCATATGTGTTATTTCATAGTTTTGATGTCTTCACTATTATTCTACAATGTAGAAAATAGTCAAAATAAAGAAAAACCCTTGAATGAGTAGGTGTGTTCATATTTTGGCTGGTACTGTATATACAGTTGAAGTCGGAAGTTTACATACACCTTAGCCAAATACATTTCAACTCAGTTTTTCACAATTTCTGACATTTAATCCTAGTAAAAATTCCCTGTCTTAGGTCAGTTAGGATCACCACTTTATTTTAAGAATGTGAAATGTCAGAATAATAGTAGAGAGAATTTTTTAATTCAGCTTTTATTTCTTTCATCACATTCCCGGTGGGTCAGAAGTCTACATACACTCAATTAGTATTTGGTAGCATTGCCTTTAAATTGTTTAACTTGGGTCAAATGTTTTGGGTAGCCTTCCACAAGCTTCCCACAATAAGTTGGGTGAATTTTGGCCCATTCCTCCTGACAGAGCTGGTGTAACGGAGTCAGGTTTGTAGACCTCCTTGCTCGCACACACTTTTTCAGTTCTGCCCACACATTTTCTATAGGATTGAGTTCAGGGCTTTGTTATGGCCACTCCAATACCTTGACTTTGTTGTCCTTAATGCATTTTGCCACAATTTTGGAAGTATGCTTGGGGTCATTGTCCATTTGGAAGACCCATTTGCGACCAAGCTTTAACTTCCTGACTGATGTCTTGAGATGTTGCTTCAATATATCCATGTAATTTTCCCTACTCATGATGCCATCTATTTTGTGAAGTGCACCAGTCCCTCCTGCAGCAAAGCACCCCAACAACATGATGCTGCCACCCCCGTGCTTCACGGTTGGGATGGTGTTCTTCGGCTTGCAAGCCTCCCCCTTTTTCCTCCAAACATAACGATGGTCATTATGGCCTAACAGTTCCATTTTTGTTTAATCAGATCAGAGGACATTTCTCCAAAAAGTACGATCTTTGTCCCATGTGCAGTTGCAAACCGTAGTCTGGCTTTTCTATGGTGGTTTTGGAGCAGTGGCTTCTTCCTTGCTGAGCGGCCTTTCACGTTATGTAGATATAGGACTCGTTTTACTGTGGATATAGATGGATACCTGTTTCCTCCAGCATCTTCACAAGGTCCTTTGCTGTTGTTCTGGGATTGACTTGCACTTTTCGCACAAAAGTATGTTTATCTCTAGGAGACATAATATATATAGGTCTTTGTTTCTGGCCATTTTGAGCCTGTAATTGAACCCACAAATGCTGATGCTCCAGATACCCAACTAGTCTAAAGAAGGCCAGCTTTATTACTTCTTTAATCAGACAACAGTTTTCAGCTGTGCTAACATAATTGCAAAAGGGTTTTCTAATGATCAATTAGCCTTTTTAAATGATTAACTTGGATTAGCTAACACAACGTGCCATTGGAACACAGGAGTGATGGTTACTGATAATGGGCCTCTGTACGCCTGTGTAGATATTCCATAAAAAATRTGCCGTTTCCAGCTACAATAGTCATTTACAATATTAACAATGTCTACACTGTATTTGATKAATTTTATGTTATTTTAATGGACAGAAAATGTGCTTTTCTTTCAAAAACAAGGACATTTCTAAGTGATCCCAAACTTTTGAACGGTAGTGTATATGTATATTATATATATATACGTATATATTTATATTTTTTTATCCAATTGGATAAACACTCCAAACATGGTCCTAAAGCACAACTTTGCTTTGTTTTGTATCACATTCCAATGCTTAAACTGAGGGAGACAAAAATGCAATTTCAGAATGTCCCCAATGAATGTTGTGCCCCTGGTAGCTAGCCATAGAATTGAAAGTTGCAACAGCAATACTGTGATATAGTGTAATTAATGAGGACGATACTACAGTATTCACATCATCTCTAGATACAGTATAATTCAGTTGATTGTTTAGCTACCTTGACAGGTTTATCATCAATTTCTTTTGTCATCTCTGTGCATTGCTGTGGGAGTGACTTGATTGTCCAATCTGTCTTCAGAAGATCCTGCATGGGAGAACACTCAATCATTAACATCAGCTATAAAATCCTCTGCTAAAATAAAAATCTTGAGCATTTTAAGATTTGAGATTTAAGATTTGTCTTGACTCACCGAAGAGGACATGACTGCAATGTAGTATTCCCATAAAACGCTTATCAGAAAAAGTAAACAAGAGATGAAAACACAGTATTGAAGTCAAATAATCAGTTTAAAACATTTCCTTTACCATCTTGTGCACTTTTAGTTCAGACCGTTGTGCCAATGTTTTGTATGATCATGTCTTTATAGACTTCAGTGTATGACAGCTGTCCTCTGCAACAGTTGCTTGTGTGTCCCCCACATGTCATTTATTCTGCACCCAGCCCCAAGTCTAGCTGGAGGTGGAATATTCCATGTTGATGAGGTTCAGTCAAAGAACCAATTCAGAGAATTTTGCATTTTTCAAACACCTGAAACAGCTCTCTCCTYCTATGTAGAGCCATAACCATCATGTCTAATTATATGTAATAAATAAATAAATATATAAATGTCTATTTTTCTGCATAGGTTGTCTAAGAATGCCTCTTTACCATTCAATTGTCATTTTAATTAAGGTTGCACATAGATTTTTTAAAGAACGTTATGCCTTAGGAGTTTAGTACAAGTGCCACATTGGTATATTGTAGGGCTGTGACGATACCAGTATCATAGTATTTTTTATAATAAATGACACTCTATAGCAATAAGGCTCAATGGATAGAAGAATCCCACCAATCCATCTGCAGAGTTGAACTCTATCTCCATATGTCCATGGTTATTTCTTACCAGGATTGAATATTCATTAGATAGTCACACAATGTCACAATAGTATAATTGGTAACATTTCCTATAAATTCCACTCTTCATAATGCATTATGAGCCCATTTATAATGCCTCATGAGCTATGCATAAATCAGAAATGAAGACACACATACAGAAATGCACACACGCACACAATCAAAAGCACAAAGCACTGTACTTTCACTCCATGTGTTCTAAGTTTTAATGTGTATTCATCCATCACAAATGCCCAGTGGAGGCCAAGTTCTTTCCCTGAAGTGGAAGGCAAAACACAGCAGTTCAATCAATGGCTGATTAATCATTCTAATTTCATCACTTTCAGCCAAGCATTATTATAATCACATCCCACCCAGGCATTCAATATAGCATTGTTCACTGCAGGGATGGCAGGCTGCTCTAAATCATTCTGATGTGGCTGCAGTGTCCTGCTATTTCCCACCAAACTCAATTTACTCCTCATTTTTATGCCATGTGGTCATGAATGATCAATTTCCCTTCCCATTTTTGGCCAATCTGCCAGAGATGAGTTCCCCGGCCAATATAGTCTTTGTGCACACACCTGTCTACTTTGGTGCTGCTATGGATCTCAGATCTCAGCTTAATTTAATTGATATCCTCAAGTTTCACATTTTATTAATGATATGTACAGGATACACATGGTATACACCATCCAACGAAATGCTTACTTGCAGGTTCTTTCTCGACAATGCAACAATAATAATAAATATTTAAATATAAGAATAGGAACATAAAGTAAATGGCTCAGTAGAAAATATATTTTAAGTATAATACAGGGAAGCACAATTTATGGTACAATATTCACACATGTATCAGAGAAAGGGGGGATTGGGGGCAAGTGTTTAAATTATGCAGTATTAGCTATAGTATGTAAGAGTCTGGTTGCAGCATTTGCGATGTGTGTGTAGCATGAATGTACAGTGTATGTGTGTGTGCGTGTTTGTGCATGGGTGAGTACGTGTGTGGATGTGTGTCTGTCTGGGTGTGTGCATGAGTGAGTGCATGTGTGCTAAGGTGKGGAGAATCAGAGCAGGTGGTCAGTCCAGTTCAAGTGTTCAGCAGTCTGATGGCTTGTAGATAGAAACTATCTCTGGGCCTGTTGGTATCAGACCTCATGCTCCGATACCGTCTGACCGACGGTAAGGGAGAGAACAGCTTGTGTCTGGGGTCTGTGTGTCCTTGATGATGCTGCTAGACTTCCTCAGCCATCGTTTCAAGTAGATGTCCTGGATGGGTGGGAACAAGGTTAATTCCTGTACCAGGCTGTAACACAACCGGTCAGGTCACTCTCGATGGGGCAGCAGTAGTTTTTGGAGAGGATGCGGGTGGCATGACGAATTTCTTCAACCGCCTTAGGAAGTATAGGTACGTTGTTCCCTCTTGACAAGAGTGGTGATGTTGTTGGTTCATGTCAAGTCCTCGGTGATGTGGACACCGACTAACTTAAAACTGCTAACTCTCTCTACTCCGGTACGGTTGATGTAGATCGGGACGTGTTCCAGTGGTGTCAGCTCAGCTAAACCTAGGGTATGCCAAAGTGGGGTGTGTTTGTGTGTGTGCTGGGGGGGTTGAAGCTCATTTACTGCATTTCTTCACAATTTAAAAACTCTCAAATTATATTTAGAGAACAGCAAAAACAACAAAAATGACCCCAGCTATTAACACTGCAATATTAGGTTTAAAGGTCTGTGGAATGACATATACAACGTCAACCACTACTCAACCTCATCATAAATGTACTAATTTACTTGTGGAATAGTGCATACAGTGCAACGTGAAATACTGTAGATGCATAATACACGCTATCAAGTCACCACAAGGCTGACTTCAAATGCCGACATCCATAGGCTGCCCGTGAGTTTGGGAAGCAATTTCTTCATCACAGAATTGCACATTTACAGAGCTGCTGGAAAACGTGGCAAGACAGCATTTCCCCCAGTACTTTTCAAAAGCAGCAGCACCGACTGGGCCAGTAACTTCTCAGTACATTTTTGTGTTACAGTTCGACATTTACCTGATCTGTCGCAGTCTACCATTGAAAACCATTGAAGACTACATGCAGAAAGTTGTGCTATTTGTATTTGAGCAATATGTGGTGCATTCGTAAATTCACTCTGTCTGTTCGTAAATTCGGAGAATTTAGCTCTCAGAGCGTTCAGAGTGCACACTTGACGCTCTGGCCGAGGAGTAGGGTTGATCCACAGATATTTCACCGGATGTATAAATGGGAAGCATCCGGTTGGCGTTTCCACTCAATACCAAATATGGTGATGAAAGGAAGCCCAGTGGCCGGCAGTGGGAGCAAGATGAATTTTGGCCGACATTCTGCTAATATTCTCATTAATGAAACATTTGATCTCCATAAAGTTTTCTGTTTCCAAAATTGGAATCTGTAACAAACAGAGTGGACTGCATCTTGTAGACTTTACCTAAAGGTTCAAAATAATGGGTTGTTTAGAAGGAGTGCAAGGGTGAATTGAGTTATTTCACACGTGCACCTCACAGAGTAGACGTTCTGATATACAAATACGCTAATAAATGCTCAAATGCACCAATAGGATCTCACTATCTTGTTCTTGGCTCTGCCCTCCTCCTTGCTTGTTCTGCCCACTATGATTCATTTTCTCCCATTGGAAATGACAGACTCTGGTCTATCTTGGATTAGTTATAAAAATCTTTGGTTGTTCCAAGTGTTCTGACCTCACAAAGGCAGTCAAGCACCCAAGCAAACTGGCTAAAGTTTTGCTCACCCTAGTAGAGCTGGTTAGAGTGTTTTCATCTTATCTAGAGGGATAGTGGCTGTAACTGTGTTATTGTCACGCTCGTTGTAACGTTGAAGAGAGGAGGACCAAGGCGCAGCGTGAAATGAATACATTCTTGATTTATTTAACGAAGACGAAAATGAAGAACACTTGACAAACTAATACAAAACAATAAACGACGAACGTGAAGCTAATGAAAACTAGTGCTGACACAAACACTACACATAGACATAGACAATAACCCACAACCCACAATACAAAACAGGCTACCTAAATATGGTTCCCAATCAGAGACAACGCAAAACACCTGTCTCTGATTGTGAACAATATCAGGCCAAACACAGAAATAGACAAACCAGACAAACAACATAGAATGCCCACACAGATCACACCCTGACCAACCAAAACATAAAACATACAAAGCAAACTCTGGTCAGGGCGTGGCAGTTATGGCAAGAATTTAATTCAGTTTTTAGCCGATGTTTACTTACACGTGCCATAACAACCACGTTTAGGGCGTTCGTTAATTCCTTAATTATTCTGCTCTCTGGCACTCTCAAACCAGAGTGCTCTAAAATCGGAGTAAATGACCACTGTGAATTTACGAATGCACTCATTATTGTCCTTCATTCAAGCACCACTATGCTCACGTGAGCCCCAACTTGGAAATAGCATGGCGCTGACAAAGATGGTCACCTCGCTCCGAGTTCTTAGGAAACTATGCAGTATTTAGTTTTTTAATGTATTATTTCTTAAATTGTTACCCCAGGAAACCTTAAGTCTTATTACATACAGCTGGGAAGAATTATTGGATATAAAAGCAACGTCAACTTACCAACATTACGACCAGGAATACGACTTACTCTGTTCGGACCACCACCCAGGACAATGGATCTATTTCCAGTAGGCGATCCAAAACAACGACGCCGCAGAAGGGGCAGACGAAGCGGCCACCTGGCCAGGCTGGGGAGATGTGCACATCGCASACCGCTACCGAGCATACTACTAGCCAATGTCCAGTCTCTTGACAACAAGGTAGACGAAATTCGAGCAAGGGTTGCCTTCCAGAAAGACATCAGAGATTGTAATATTCTCTGTTTCACGGAAACATGGCTCTCTTGGGATATGTTGTCGGAATCGGTTCAGCCACTGGGCTTCTCCATGCATCGCGCCGACAGAGATAAACACCTTTCTGGGAAGAGGAAGGGCGGGGGTGTATGCTTTATGATTCATGGCTCATGGTGTAATCATAACAACATACAGGATCTCAAGTCCTTCTGCTCACCTGATCTAGAATTCCTTACAATCAAGTGCCGGCCATTTTACCTACCAAGAGTGATCTCGTCAGTTATAGTCACAGCTGTGTACATTCCCCCTCAAGCAGACACCAAGACGGCCATCAAGGAACTTCACAGGACTATATGCAAACTGGAAACCATACATACTGAGGCTGCATTTATTGTAACTGGGGATTTTAACAAAGCAAATTTGAGAACAAGTCTACCTAAATTCTACCAGCATATTGATTGCGAGGACTGGAATATGTTCCGGTCAGCCTCAGAGAACAACATCGACCTATACACTGACTCGGGAGTGTGTTTATAAAGAAGTGCATTGGAGATGTTGTACCCACTGTGACTATTAAAACCTACCCTGACCAGAAACCGTGGATGGATGGCGGCATTCGCTCAAAACTGAAAGTGCAATCCACCGCATTTAACAATGGAAAGAGGTCTGGGAATATGTCTGAATATAAACAGTGGTGCTATTCCCTCCGCAAGGCAATCAAACAAGCAAAATGCCAGTACAGGGACAAGGTGGAGTAACAATTCAACGGCTCAGACACGAGACGTATATGGCAGGGTCTACAGGAAATCACGGACTACAAAAAGAAATACAGCCATGTCACGGACACCGATGTCACGCTTCCAGACAAACTCAACACCTTCTTTGCCCGCTTTGAGAATAGTACAGTGCCACCGTCGCGGCCCCATAAACAAATATTGCGTTCCACCACCCCCCTCTCCTTCTCCGTGGCTGACGTGAGTGAAACATTTAAACGTGCTAACCCTCGCAAGGCTGCTGGCCCAGATGGCATCCTTAGCCGTGTCCTCAAAGCATGCGCAGACCAGCTGGCTGGTGTGTTTACGGACATATTCAATCYCTCCCTATCCCAGTCTGCTGTCCCCACATGCTTCAAGATGGCCACCATTGRTCCTGTACCCAAGAAGGCAAAGATAACTGAACTAAATGACTACCGCCCCGTAGCACTCACTTCTGTCATCATGAAGTGCTTTGAGCYACTAGTCAAGGATCATATCACCTCCATCTTACCGGCCACTCCAGACCCACTTCAGTTTGCATACCACCCCAACATGTCCACAGATGACGCAATCTCCATCACACTGTTCACTGCCCTATCCCATCTGGACAAAAGGTATACCTATGTAAGAATGCTGTTTATTGACTACAGTTCAGCATTCAACACCATAGTACCCTCCAAGCTCATCATCAAGCTGGAGAACCCCGCCCTGTTTAATTGGGTCCTGGACTTTCTGATGGGCCGCCCCCCAGGTGGTGAAGGTAGGAAACAACATCTCCACTTCGCTGACCCTAACCACTGGGGCCCCACAAGGGTGCACGCTCAGCCCCTTCCTGTACTCCCTGTTCACACACAACTGCGCGGCCATGCACGCCTCCAACTCAATCATCAAGTTTGCAGATGACACAACAGTAGTGGGCTTGGTTACCAACAACGATGAGACAGCCTACCAGGAGGAGGTGAGGGCACTCGGAGTGTCGTGCCAGGAAAACAACTTCTCACTCAACGTCAACAAAACAAAGGAGATGATCGTGGACTTCAGGAAACAGCAGAGGGAGCAACCTCCTATCCACATCGAAGGGACAGCAGTGGAGAAGGTGGAAAGTTTTAAGTTCCTCGGCGTACACATCACAGACAAAATGAAATGGTCCACTCACATAGACAGTGTGGTGAAAAAGGTGCAACAGTGCCTCTTCAACCTCAGGAGGCTCGATAAATTTGGCTTGTCACCCAAAACCCTGACAGACTTTTACAGATGCACAATCGAGAGCGTCCTGTTGGGCTGTATCACAGCCTGGTACGGCAACTGCACCGCCCTAAACCACAAGGCTTTCCAGAGGGTGGTGCGGTCTGTACAATGCATCACTGGGGGAAACTACCTGCCCTCCATGACACCCACAGCACCTGATGTCACAGGAAGGCCAAGAATGATCAACCATCCGAGCCACTGCCTGTTCACACCGCTACCATCCAGAAGGCGAGGTCAGTGCAGGTGCATCAAAGCTTAGAACGAGAGACTGAAAAACAGCTTCTATCTCAAGGCCATCAGACTGCTAAACAGCAATCACTAACTCAGAGAGGCTGCTGCCTACATTGAGACCCAATCACTGCCCACTTTAATAAATGGATCACTAGTCACTTTATATAATGCACTCTAAATAATGCCACTTTAATAATGTTTACATATCTTACATTACTCATATCACATGTATATATATACTGTATTTTATACCATCTATTGCACCTTGCCCATGCCGCTCGGCCATCACTCATCCATATACTTACATGTACATATTCTCATTCACCCCTTTAGATGTGTGTGTATTAGGTAGATTTGGGGAATTTTTTGATTACTTGTTAGAACTAGAAGCACAAACATTTCGCTACACTCGTATTAACATCTGCTAACCATGTGTTGCTGACAAATAACATTTGTTTTGATTTTATTTGAATTTCTCAAGCACTCAAGCAGTACAGAAGCTGATAGCTACAGTACCTTCAGAAAGTATTCATACCCCTTGATTTATTTAACATTTTGTTGTGTTACAGTCTGAATTCAAAATGGATCACTCATCTACACACAATACTCCATAATGACAAAGTGAAAACATGTTTTTAGACATTTATGCTAATGTATTGAAAACTAAATACAACTATTCTCACCTCAATTCATGTTAGAATGACCTTTGGAGTGATTACATCTGTGAGTCTTTCTGGGTAAATCTCTAAGAGCTTTGCACAATTGGATTGTACAATATGTGCTCATTATTCTTTTCAAAATTATTCAGGCTCTGTCAAATTGGTTGTTGATCATTGCTAGACTAGACAACTATTTTCAAGTCTTGCCATAGATTTTCAGACAGATAACTTGGCCATTAGGGACATTCACTGTCTTCTTGGTAAGCAACTCCAGTGTAGATTTGGCCTTGTGTTTAAGGTTATTGTCCTTCTAAAAGGTGAATTCATCTCCCAGTGTCTGGTGGAAAGCAGACTGAACCAGGTTTTCCTCTAAGATTTTGTCTGTGCTTAGCTCCGTTTATTTTTTATCCTGAAAAACTCCCTAGTCCTTAATGATTACAAGCATACCTGTCACGCGGGACTAGGCTGGTGAGGAAGGAATCAGGCGCAGAGAGTTCCACAGGGAAAAGGTGCACTTTAATACGGCACACAGAAAAAACCACAAGCCCAAACACAAGGCACGGTTAAATAAATTGGACCACCCAAAACACAGGGTGCCAGGTCCAGAACATAAACACCTCTACCTTACACACACGTAACACAAAACAATCCCGCACAAAACAAGGGCGGGGACACATACTATAAATAAGGAAGCTCATCAAACACATACAACAGGACACAGGTGAAACTAATAAGACACAACCAACAGACAACGAAAAAGGGATCGGTGGCGGATAGTAGGCCGGTGACGACGACTGCCGAGCACCGCCCGAACAGGCAGGGGAGCCAACTTCGGCGGAAGTCGTGACAATACCCATAACATGTTGCAGCCACCACTATGCTTGAAAATAGGGAGAGTGGTACTCAGTAATGTGTTGTATTGGATTTTCCTCAAACATAACACTTTGTATTCAGTACAAAAAGTGAATTGCTTTGCCACATGTTTTGCAGTATTACGTTAGTGCCTTGACGCAAACAGGATGCATGTTTTGCAGTGATGACCCGTCATTCAGGGCCTGTTTTGAGCCCCACCTGTTTAGCAAAAAAAATACAAAGAGTATATATTTTTGTGTGTGTGTGTTTTGCATGTTATTTTGGCATTACTACGTGTCACATATCAGTTTGCAAACAATGTTAAAAAAATATGTATTGAGTTAATAAAGCCACATACAAACATGGTCTCTTTTTTGATTTCTTGAGTAAGGCAGCTCCAAAATGTAAGTGTTTCAGCCTAGCTCAGTGCTTTCTGTGGTGGAAGGGCAGCCAGTGGATAATACAGAGCGTAGGGGTTGGTAATCTTCTCTAGTTGCGCAGCGATTGGCTCAGTATTATATCACTCTTGGGGACACTACATCACCGCAACATCTACAGGGAGAGCTAGAAAGTTCAACCCCCCGTGGGTGCTGCCATAGATTTACATTAGAAGTGCCCGTCCATGAAGGCTCAAGGTCATTGGCCACAGATGAAAGGACGTCAAATCACGCTATACAGCGCATTCGGAAAGTATTCAGACCCGTTGACTTTTTCCACATTTTATTACGTTGCAGCCTTATTCTAAAATGGATTTTAAAAAATGATCCTCATCAATATACAAACGATACCCCATAATGACAAAGTGAAAAAAGGTTTTTAGAAATTTCTTGTACAATTATTACAAATAAAAAACTGAAATATAACATTTACATAAGTATTCCGACCCTTTGCTCAGTACTTTGTTGAACCACCTTTGACAGTGATTACAGCCTCGAGTATTCTTGGCTTTGATGCTACAAGCTTGGCACACCTGTATTTGGGAAGTTTCTCCCATTTTTCTCTCTCAAGCTCTGACAGAGCTCAGGTGCATCCTGACAGGATGGGGAGCGTCGCTGCACAGATATTTTCAAGTCTCTCCAGAGATGTTCGATCAGGTTTAATTCTGGGCTCTGGCTGGGCCACTCAAGGACATTCAGAGACTTGTCCCGAAGCCACTCCTGTGTTGTCTTGGCTGTATGCTTAGGGTCGCTGTCCTGTTGGAAGGTGAAACTTCGCCCCAGTCTGAAGTCCTGAGTGCTCTGGAGCAGGTTTTCAACAAGGATCTCTCTGTACTTTGTCCCTCGATCCTGACTAGTCCCCCAGTCCCTGCCACTGAAAAACATCCCCACAGCATGATGCTGCCACCACCATGCTTCACCGTAAGGACGGTGCCAGGTTTCCTCCAGACGTGATGCTTGGCATTCAGGCCAAAGAGTTCAATCTTGGTTTCATCAGACCAGAAAWTCTTGTTTCTCATGGTCTGAGAGTCTTTTAGGTGCCTTTAGCAAACTCCAAGCGGGCTGTCATCTACCTATTACTGAGGAGTGGCTTCCGTTTGGCCACTCTACCATAAAGGCCTGATTGGTGGAGTGCTGCAGAGACGGTTGTCCTTCTGGAAGGTTCTCCTATCTCCACAGAGGAAATGYYGCTCTGTCAGAGTGACCATCAGGMTCTTGGTCACCTCCCTGACCAAGACCCTTCTCCCCCGATTGCTCAGTTTAGCTGGGCGACCAGCTCTAGGAAGAGTCTTGGTGGTTCCAAACTTCTTCCATTTAAGAATAATGAAGACCGCTCTGTTCTTGGGGAKCTTCAATGCTGCAGAAATGTTTAGGTACCCTTCCCCAGATCTGTGCCTCGAAACAATCCTGTCTTGGAGCTCTACGGAAAATGTATTCGACCTCATGGCTTGGGTTTGCTCTGACATGCACTGTCAGCTGTGGGACCTTATACAGACAGTTGTGTGCCTAAATCGTGTGCCTAAATTCTAAATCATGTCCATTCAATTGAAATTACCACAGGTGGACTCCAATCAAATTGTAGAAACATCTCAAGGATGATCAATGGAAACAGGATGCACCTGAGCTCAATTTCGAGTCTCATAGCAATGGTCTGAATACGTAAGTAAATAAGGTATTTCTGTTTTTAGCTTTTAATACATTTGCAAACATTTCTAAAAACCTGTTTTCGCTTTGGTATTATGGGGTATTGTGTGTAGATTAATGAGGAAATGTCTTTATTTAATCAATTTTAGAATAAGGCTGTAACGTATGTGGAAAAGGTCAATGGGGTCTGAATACTTTCCGAATGCACTGTATCCACCGTACCGTTGATTGAACTGTGATTGGACAGTCAACATGTCACGGATCTCTCCGGAACTTTCATTACGCACACCTGTCCTCTGTTCCCGCTGATTAGTACTTGWATAAGTGTGCCCTTTGGTTTCCATTGGGCGGTCGATTATTGTTACAATGTCCGTTGGTGCGTGTGAGTACCTGTGCTGTGTGTTTTGGCTTTCGTGACTTGCGCAGATGACTACGGGTCTCYTCCCATGTGTTAATCATTGTGCGCGTGTGTTATTTATTCGAGGTACTCCTCGCTCTTTTGTTTGGGTTTCAACCCTGTGTTTTTGTATGGTGTTTGTTTGGTCTTCGTCCCCTGCCTTTACATGGTACGCCGTAATTTAGGCTTAATAAAAAAAACTATTACGTATTCCTGCGCCTGTCTCCCAACCCTTCATACCAACATGACACAACATCATACTTTCAAAATCTTAGCTAGCAAGCTAGACAAGCAGTCATTATCATGAATCACGTCGAGAATCTACAAGTAAATCTTTTTCAATCCTTGTCATTATTTAGGTAGCCATTTTCCCCATTGTCAGTTGTGGGATCTTGACTATGTTTAGTTGCCTGTCTGCACTATTTTTGTATAGCTTCACGTTTCGTTTGTGCTTTATTGTTTTGTTTTGGAGAGTTTTCCGRTTATWAAAAATATGTGGAACTCTACTCACGCTGCGCCTTGTCCGATCATTACGACGGACATGACAACAACATACACTTAGTATTACTTTCTTAGCTACAGTATACATATCTTTCAGGCATATTATATAAATAATGCAGCAGCAAACACTAGATATTTTTTCATCACTGTTGTGCTATGTTCACTTGAACAGGAAATTTGTCGTAAACTTTGTCATCAAAGTCTGGCATTCTCTGGATTTATGGTGCTGTGAACAAGGTTGAATCATGACATCAGTGATATTCAGGTCAGAGCTCTAGAAAGAGACCTGAGTTCCTGACTTGGAATTTCGAGTTGGATGACCGTTCAAAACGTATTTTCCCAGTCGGAGCTCGTTTTTTCCCAGTTGTCCTGAGCTCACTGAAGTCTGAGATTTCCTAGTTCCGTGTTTCCAATTGTTTTGAACAGCAGAAGTCTTGCTGGATTGACAGCATGGCCAATGTATTCAACCTTTTCTGGCCTATGGTGTTGCGTGTGAATGGTTATCATTTTAAGCTTGGAAAAGAAACCCTTAAACCCAGACTTGGATCACAAACCCTCTCCCCCGAATAGCAAGGGAAGTAAAATAGTGATTGCTTTGCAACGCTTCCAGTTAGCCACTGATTCTTTCCAAACCACTCATTGTTGAATTTGCAATTTCCAACTTGTTGGGTAATGTTTATGTTCAATGGCCAATGAGCACCGATACGTTTTATCTATAATTTCTCTTCATATGATCCCCGATCAGAGACAACGATAAACAGCTGTCTCTGATTGGGAACCATATCAGGACAACATAAACATACAAAAACCCTAGACATACAAAAACGAGAGTACCCACCCTAGTCACACCCTGACCTAACCAAAATATATAGAAAAACAGAGATATCTAAGGTCAGGGCGTGACAGTTGTGTAGTAAGCTGTTAGTAGCCCATGTGTCTCACCCTAATAATTTTGTCCCTTTCCCTCTCATAATGTAGCCTACTGTTCTGACTTGATGGTGCACCTGTAGCCTATAGCCTGTTTAGAGAAGTGTCATCGTCGAATATTGTAAGAACTTCTAATATAAGCAGACAATGAAAGCTCTTACAATATTCAACGTTGTCTGCTTATATGCCCCCTTCATTTATCCTACGGTTCTGACTTGGTGTACAGGGAGAATACTGTAAGAATTGCCCATGTTCTGAATTCTGTCACTGTACATTTCAAAAGTGCTGAACAAATATATTGACTATGTTTGTCTTAGCTCGCTCATTAATATCTCAGTCAAAATTAAGGATTTACATACTAAAATCGCCACTGATGTTTTGGAATATTTGTAATCTGTACAGGCTTCTTTCTTTTCACTCTGTCAATTAGGTTAGTATTGTGGAGTAACTTCAATGTTGATCCATCCTCAGTTTTCTCCTATCAGAGCCATTAAATGTTGTAACTGTTTTAAAGTCACTGTTGGCCTCATGGTGAAATTCCTGAGCGGTTTCCTTCCTCTCCGGCAGCTTAGTATATTTGTAGTGACTGGGTGTATTGATACACCATCCAAAGTGTATTTCATAACATCACCATGCTCAAAGGGATATTCAATGTCAGCTTTTCTTATTTTTTTTTASCAATCTACCAATCTACCCTTCTTTGCGAGGCATTGGAAAAACGTCCTGGCCCTTTGAGGTTGAATCTGTGTTTGAAATTCACTGCTCGACTGTGGGACCTTACAGAGAATTGTATGTGTGGGGTACAGAGATGAGGTGGTCATTAAAAAATCATGGAAAACATTATTATTGCACACAGAGTGAATCCATGCATTTTTTTTTACTTCTGAACCTATTTAGGCTTGCCATAACAAAGGGTTGAATACTTTACATTTTTATTAACTTGTAAATATTTCTAAAAACATAATTCCACTTTGACATTATGGGATATTGTGTGTAGGCCAGTGACAAAAAAATCTAAATTTAATCAATTTAAAATTCAGGCTGCAACACAAGAAAATTTGGAAAATGTCAAAAAACTTTCTGAAGGCTCTATACGTTCACACAGGACACCCGACATGTTCCCCTGCAAAAAGAAGCGCCCATTAATCTATTCTGAACAAAAATATAAACGCAACATGCAACAATTTCAACAATTTTACTGAGTTACAGTTCACATAAGGAAAACAGTCAAGCAACATTTTTTAATTTGACAAAATGAGTAGCTACTCGGCTGACACTGACAAACAGATCAGTAAAAACGACCTTGTCTTAAGTGCAACCATCTTCGAAAAGGGGAGACACAAATTGTACAAAATTATCTTCATCTAGCATGGAGGATGAAATGATTGTCCCCCAATAAACTTTCCAGTGGTACTGATGCAGTAATAAAGACAGTGAATATGTATGCACTTACAGGYGGATATGGCTGATGCTCTCTGCAGGTGCCAATAAGATAGGATGCTGTTCGCTCAATTGGAAGTTCAGAATTTAGATAACTAGAGACAGATTATAATATTTTATTTATCTTCTTTTTTCAGCAATAGCCATGTACTTTCTAAGCATTTTTTTCCTACAATTGTATTTTGAAATATTGCGATTGTCCTTGGCCTATTTAATAGCTTTTTACTGACCGCTGAAACTCAGCAATCAGCTATTTGGTAGACTATTTGCTGCACGCTCCCCAAATTGCATGCTTCAAACAATCCAAAGCTCAATTTTAAAATAAGTTAATGATCCTCAGTGGCCAAATCATGCTCTCTGGTGTAGTATTTTGAGTATATAGTATATAGTATAGTATACAGTATATAGCTAATTTTGGCAAAAGTAATTCAATTTACTTTAGGGGAAGCATATTGCATAAAACAGCTGACCGGAAGGCTTACAAGGCTGAGTTCAAATGTAGACATCAAATTCAAAGCAATCGGCGCACTGACTAAACGGATGACCGGCAAAGCAAACTGTCTGGCACTGTCTTTGCTCTCTGCTTTCTTAAGGTGAGAGAAAGGCACCAGGCTGGCAGCTTGTCTCCAAGCGATGACCGGAGGGCCCTACAGCCAACCATCAAAATGCTAAACAGCCGTTGCATTTGAATTGGTATTGAAATCATATTAGTCTACTTTTTTGTAGCCTACTTTTACATTTTGGTCTTGAGCTAGGGTATGGGGACTGCCATACCCTGCCATACCCACAATGCCAGCTTATTTACTTCCTCCCTATAGTCTGACTCGTTGTTGTTGGTTATCAGGCCTATATCCAAGCGTGTTGCCATCATCAAACTTGATGAGGGAGTTGGTGTCGTGCAAAGCCATGCAGTTGTGGGTGAACAGGGAGCACAGCAGAGGGCTGAGGACACACTCCTGGGGGGCCCCTGTGTTAAGAGTCAGTGTGGAGGAGGTGTTGTTGCCAATCCTCACAGTCTCTGGTCTGCCCTTCAGGACGTCCAGGATCCAGTTGCAGAGGGTAGTGTCCAGACCCAGGGCTCTGATCCTCGGCTCCATGTGGTGGGTAGGGGCACAGAGCTGCTTGTCAGACTAATGGAACAGTGGGTGGTGAGACACATGTGGTGCCTGATCCTTGAGAAAACAGTATATATCAGCCTTGAAGCTCCCCCTGTGTCTTAACATTAACTCAGGCGCGGGACAACAAATTGACATAGCTTGTGAACATCACAAACGACCAGTAAATGGGGTCACAATAGCTTTGTAAACATAATCTTCTGATGTTCTTCCGTATATGTTCAGTTATTCTAAATAGATACATACTGTATTTGAAGATTGACCTCGGCTACTGTATATTCTTTAAGCTTACCCACTGTGGTTTCATAGAAACAAACCTAGACCATTTTGGTGTCATAGAAACATACCAAAACCAAATAGAGGGGACATGTTATGTTCACCTTCGAAGAGATAGCAGTTCAAAGGTGGCAGCCATGTATCTGATGTCGATAAATTACCTTAATTTGGTGGTTTTTGTTTTGTTTCTCCCATCACATTTTCAGCTGGATTGTGAAAAGAAGGGAGCAGAATAAGAGAGAAGATAACTGCAATTCCATTCCTATACCACCTGCCGGTAAATTGGCTCCTTATTACATTTAAGCCACATCTATCAATAAATGGACTGGTATCGAAATGTCTTTGTTGGCCACAAATCGTTAGCAATAGATCCGGTCTCTCCTGAAACAAGGCAGTCATTTATCTGGTCCACAGTTCCTCCCTGGGTGAGACGAAGTAGAACACAAGACTTTTATTTGTTCCCTCAGTGATAGATGTGCCCCCGCTGAACCTTTGATTACCAGATTACCAGCAGTAAAGTAGGAATCCATTAGACAATCATTTAGTGCTGCTGGGGCACCTTCGGATTCTCCCTCTTTCATCAACTGGTGCTACCAGGGAGGCCAGAGACACAGAGAAGACTAATGCCATACCCAGCAAACCGAGAGTGTTACCAGGACATAAGGTAAGTTCTAATTAGGTTATGTAAAGCTGAGAGTAATTTTCCTCTAGAGGGCAATGCATTAAAGTCGAGAATAAACGTGAATGAGGAATATAATATTAATATGTAATGAATTAAATATGAGTAAAATGTTCTACATTAAAATGAATCTATTTGCTCATACACCTTTTATGGCCACAGACTGTATACCATTGCAAGGTAATAGAGTGCCCTTGGCAAGATGAAGGTAGTGGCAGACTGAAATGGTAATCAAGTGAGGGGGAGATTTGGGAAGGTCTCCCKAGTGCTTGGCACTCTGAGCGGTGGATTTATCAGTCCAGTAGGTCTTTACGCAATATCCTCTTGTGCTTGCAGCATATTGAAGAGAAAAGAATCTGTGTGGAAATGATCAGCTGTATGAAAGGTCAGGGAAAGTTAAGCATGCCCTAAGCAGGTCATGACTCTTCTTCCATGATAAGAAATAACTGCCCATGTAAGGCAGAATGAGGAAAAAAGATAACCTTGTCCCATTTGTCCTATTGAAATTGCAGAACTGTCACTCAAAATGATAGTCYGTTAACTGGCTTGATCAAAACTCTCTCAGGAGGAGATATTTGGTACCTAAAGCTGTGCTTATTGAGTAGTTGCATAATAATTGTGCAATTGTTTTTGCAGAATGCATTGACAGATTAGATTTTTCATGTTCATCTGGCTAGAAAATGTTTACAACATTTATTACCATAGACATAGCCAGTCCACTTCAGGTCTGTATGTTATTTGAAACAGAAGATGTTATTTTGTGCTGTGTCTAAGTGAGTCATGTTTGTTTTAAAGGTTAGGCAACAAGAACAAATCAACAGGAGAGGAGCAGTAGCATAACGCACCCTCCTGTGACTTACTGAGGGCCATAGGAAGGTCACTTTATTCTTCCCCTGTGGGCATCTTCCTGGCACACAGAGTGAAGATAATAAGTAAATATAATTTTAATGGCCTTCACTCTGAATGGGTGGCTGTAATCTGCACAGGCTCAAGGTGTACTGGGCACCAAAGGAGACAGGGAATAGTCTGCAGTGCCAGTGGTTATTATTAGCGCTATCATAGATCAGATATAGAGGAGGAGAATGAAGTGTGATGATGAATTTGGGGCTCCTGTCAACTTCTGTGGAGCTGTCAGGGCCAGTAGGCAAGGGAGCCTGGCTAAGGTCATGGATAAAGGATGCCACCTCAGGGAGGCCCCAAGGGAACTACTCACTACATTACACGTATAAAGGGGGAATATATTGCAACTCTGAACTAAAGGTCAGAGGGGGGAACAAAAGTTTCTGTTCACACATGGAGTACCTTAGATTCYTCCCTAAGAGTCAGGTAATTCCCAAAAGTACATAGGGTGATTAATTAATAGATTTATTAATAGAATGCTTATTCAATGTCTTTATCTACAAATCTCTCTTAGGTTCCTTTGTCTTCAAACCTCCCCATCCATCTTAATTTCACGTTCCCTTACATCAGTCTGAAGTAAATTGATGCGGTGTGCAGCTGCTGGCAATGTCCATGTTAAAAAGCTAACCACATGTACAAAAACATTCCCTTAACCAATAGACCTGAATACTAATATACTTAGCAGATGTGGGTCTATGGGGAGTTAAAGGTGTATTATTGTATTTCAAAATGACTTGCAGCCACAGACAGTGTAACCCTAGACATTGAGGCCCAGTCTGGAGCATATGAAAACCTTCAGAAGTAGAATAGATCTCAGTGTAGAATTGGCTTCCAGGGCTTTCAGTGGGGCCCAGAAACACATGCTCTGCCTATGGGCTGGCGCCAGCTTTCATGTGAATAACATGCCAGTTCACCATTACTGCTGAAATACATTTTTGTGAGCCAATGCTTTCTCCTTCCAACTCTTTTAATGTTTTTCACAGATGTTCGAGAGTGAATTTGTTACCCTCCCAGAGATCACATTTCATACATTCAGATGGAACCAAAACATAGGTTCCACGTGGGGAGGGATGGAATTTGAGATAGAACCTGAAAGCATAATATACAGCATAAAAACAATTATAGTGTGAGAGCATTGTAGAACGAGTATAGCTGATTGAAATGCAGTGGTGGTGCCAACTGTAAATCAATGCTGGTCAATGTAATTTCATAGTGGATCCTAGATATGTGAACACCATCACAAAGTACTGAGGATGCCAGGATATGCTCAGCTTGAGCTCACTCTATTCTGACTTGCATCTGAATAGATAGCAGGTTGATCGAAGTACAGTACAATCGAGACTTTTATGATATGGGTCTGTTTCATGTTTAATGTATCTTTCCTACCTACGGACAGAATAGATGCAGGCTGCCCTGTGGATGTCATCCTCACCTCATGTATTGGGCTTGAAAAGAGACATCAGGGCACTCAGAAAGAGCGAAAAACATGAAAAGAACGACTGAACTAGYCAGATTTTAATTGCATTTAGTGCTCATATTCAATAGGATTTTGCTTGGGATTCTCCTTGTCATTCAAAGCAGGCAACATACTTCCCATTATGAATTCAACTGTATGGTTTTCAAAATGTAATTAATCATCTGATGAGAGCAAGCTGACGCACACTTCATGTCTGTGTGTGATAGAACATGTTGTTGAATCAATGGCACTACTGATTGAGGGTTAGTCCCTGTCATGTAGAATTGATTTTGAGCATGACAAAATAGATGGGTTTATGATGTGTTTGTGCCTAGGTGGCATTTCGGTCACTCTGAATGCTGGCAGGATACAGTTGAACCTATTCAGGTTGATCTTCAAAGTATAGCGACAATGTCACATCATGCAAGATGCCCTGGCAGTGATGATCAGAATACATGGGTTAGATTGATTCATGTTGGCTACCGTGACTTTATTTAATTATAATTAACTGTCCTGTAGTTAAGGTATTGCAGTTGACAATATGTTAGCACTGGTAATAACGATCTATATTATGAAATGCACGAAGATAATACATCTATGAACAGTTGTATTCTAAGGATGTACAGGCTGGTCTCGCGTTGGGTCTCCGACTATAGTGACTACAGTTGGCTAGATGGAGAGGCTTGGTCTGCTCGGTCTGCGTCTTTCAATGTGTCATCAGCCCGGAAAATTAAAAAAATGCATTTATTGTAGTCCACATGGTGTCGCTGTTGCCTGTCAATCAGCATAATCTTGAGAAGTGGACAGGATTTTAGATTGAGGAGAACACATGAATATGCCCAACGTGAGAATCCTGAACCGTTTGGCAACATACATGGGAAGTTTCCTTTATGAATATTAGTTTGTAAGAAATGTGTTAGATATGGTAACAACCCGCTTCCTAAATATCTGCACTCTAGGCTTGAGCTTGGCTACTGCGTGAAGAAGAAACAAGACAAACCTGTAGCCTAGCCAGTTGTCAAGTTGTCATTTATAAATGTCAAAGTAATTCTCACATATTTTTCAAAGTGAGGTTGGAAGTGTAGGTTACGTCCGTGACGCAGTGCTTCTTTGCACCACACTGGCACAATGAACATAAAATGACCAGTAGTCTACTTAAGTGTTAGTGAGTTGACAGTCACATTGAGTTTGGCATAATTAAGTTTGGCATATTAACCGCCTGGCTCTCGAGAGGTCAGGTTGGAAGAGATACTTCTGCAGCCCAAAGTCGACATAAAACAGAATACAAAACTACACGTAATTGTTGCGATTTGGGCGTATTGCCCCATGTTAGATTTTCACCCAGGTAGCCTAGGCTTATAGGCTGTCTAACTACAAAAATATATATTTCCTATAGCCTAAGCAGCAGTAGCAGAGTTATGTGTATCCAGATTGTTTGGCAAATTTAATAGCAGAACCATTTGTGAGTACGCTAAAGTTTCTAAATGCTTTGCGTAAAATGCACAATATCCTCCATTACATTTGTTGGTAAAATTAATCACAAAACCTGTTATCTTCATTAGTACCCTATCACGTCTGCGCTGTTTATTTTTTATTTAACTAGGCAAGTCAGTAAAGAACAAATTCTTATTTTACAGCCAAACCCTCCCCTAACCCGGACGACGCTGTGCCAATTGTGCGCCGCCCTATGGGACGCCTAATCACTGCCGGTTGTGATACAGTCCGGGATCGAACCAGGTTCTGTAGTGACGCCTCTAGCAGTGAGATGCAGTGCCTTCGACCGCTGCGCCACTCGGGAGGCCAAATATTCAAAATGTTAAGTGCGTGCGTGGGGTGCTGAGCAGTCGGTCCGCCTTACTCCACACTACACGCCCCCTAGACCAGCATTTGCCAATACAAGTTGTGATTTGGGTTCAATTCCCTTTTATTTTTATACAAAGGATGTTGACGATGTGCATTATGCCAGGAGGATGGATTTAAGAGGGCGGAGTGTCAGGTCTTTATAGCATGGGTATATCTGCAGCAGGGCACATGGATACAAATGCAAATAAGTATTTCATACTGCATAGTCAGCAGCCACATGGAGTGCCGAAGTTTGATTAAAACGGATATAAAACAACAACTAACTGACGGCTATGTTGTACTGTATCCGACATGGAATTCATCTTTGTTCCCCCTGTAAATAACATGTATTGGAGTTAGCCGACGCGTGATTTGAAACATTTATTTTTCGACGGGTGACAGGACATCTGAAGAACTATATGAAAACAAATTCTTGAGGTTCGACGATAAGAGCTATTACGCATCGCCAAGAAACTTCACATCGGTCTGCAAATGATGCAGAGGAGACAGGGATGACAAACGGGTGAAGAAAGCGGATTTTAAATCCAGTAATATAATCCCTATGTAAAAATTCAATTTTTGTGACAACGGCTTCCATGGTGATTATTCATGATCCCATGTAGCAGAAGAAAACTAATAGGCTACTAATAATCTTCTGTCGATCGGTAACGCTGAAGTCGCCGTGCGTTATTCAGTTATCTGGATAGTAAACTGCAACTTTTAACAAGTATTTTTATGACTTAATATTTACTACATATTGCCACGTTTTCATTTACATTCGATATTCAGAAATTGTCATCTTTTGCTGAGGGCTGTTCACATTGGATTATAGAAACGGGCATGACTTTTTGGAACTTAACAAACTATCCATTTGGATGGTCAGTGGACATTTGTAAAAATCCTGAAGTCAGTTTTGATGCAGCCAAGTCTATGTTTTGAATCCCTTTTGAATGATCTATTATCACTAAATCTAAATGGATTTTTTGCAAGAGGCGAACAGAAACATGTTGCATCTCCATGCACTACAATCAATCATGGTACTTTTAGGGGGTAAGTGTAACATTATTTTAAACCATGTGTTTTGTGACCAATGCACACATACAACTCATCTTAGCTCTATGATTTAGATATTTGAATAATTTAATATTTTATTAATTCTGGGATGCTTAAGCTTTACAATTGTGTTTTATGTTTCTCTTATTATAAACATCATTTTATGGAGTGTTCATCTCGTTAATTGGGTCGTTCCACCAATACTGTGCCTTTTGAGATGTGTACTTGGTGGGGGAAAAAAACTAATTTAGATTTCACTTAATTTTAACATTCTATCATAAAGGGAACATGTTCAACTTAATAAAAAACATGTTTTCCAACCTCAAGAGGTTTTAAATAAAAAAAATGACAGTAGTAAGTGCCTATTAAGTGCCAAATAAACAGGGTTAACAGGGTTGATAATTMTATCTTAAAGGAATTGTTAATTATTTTACAACATGTTAATATAAGGTTCCTCACCCTGAAAGTAGTCTATGGGCTAGGATACATTTTAACCCATTGTTCGGTTTTCTTCTTTTCCTGTCATTTCCATAGATTTTTAGCTAGCAGTGGCTAAAGTTAGCTAAAGATTGTAGTGGCTGTTTAAAGAAAACCGAACAATGGATTACTGGCCCACAGCCTACTGTCAGGGTAGGGAACCATCTAACATAATGTTGTAAAGTAGTGAACTACTCCTTTTAAATCAGTCATAAATCCCCTTCTGACAGGGGAACTGGAAGCTTGTTTATGTGCAATAGGGAGGGGCAATCAAATGCAAGCTTCACAAAAAAACTGAAATTGTTCAAACATTTCTAGCCTGTTTATGTGTATGGGTAACAGGATTGACACGTTATGCTTGACCCACTCAGTTTCCCCCCACAAAACAACAGAAAAAGGCCCAAAATAGTAGAACCAGCTCACCTGCTTTTACTCTTTGATTTGAWTATTAGCTTAGGTGTTCAATGTTTCGTTTGAAATAAGTATTTAAAAAGGAATAGTTTCCCCATATTAAAATGAGTTCAGTTCAGAGTTGACCTTAAAATGAGMGACAGGTTTTTCTTCTTTTTTAACTTTAAATTATATCACTAATGACATTAAATAATAATCTTCAGAAATGACTTTGTCAAAGCAACAAAATAACTAGGGCTTTATAATGATGGTGAAAACTTGTTGAAATTTTTMGGTTAAGTGGGTTAAAATCATTCTGGAAGCCAGAGGGTGCATGTCAAAATTGTGCATTTTTGCACTTTAGCAAGTCTTTATTCAGATGTATTGAATTCTACATGTGGTCTGTATTAAAGGGCACTTCAATACATTTACAAGGCTTTTCAAATTCAAGATTTGTGCACAATTTCTAATTGAAATATCAATGGAACACAAAAGGCACTCATTTCGTAGAACGACCCAATTATTAGTTGACCTATGTTAACGCCTCACACGGATAGCTTCCTCATGGGAGTCTTTCAACATAATTCTTAAGGCTAAGTGCTTACAACAAAAATTCAAGAACCAACTGATTTTCTGTCAGCATGGCTTTGTCCATTCCTTTCAGAACAGTTCTCTAGACCCCATTCTCATACCCAGCTACATGTGACAGACGTAGGGTTGGGCGGTATCTAGATTTTCATACCGTTATACCGTTTATGTACCATACTGGGATGTACGGTATTACCGGAAGTGCAGACAAGGGGAGCTATAAAAAATTATAATACAGTACCAGTCAAGTTTGGACACCTACTCATTCAAGGGTTTTTCCTTATTTTTCCTATTTTCTACATTGCCTTGATGACAGCTTTGCACACTCTTGGCATTCTCTCAACCAGCTTCATGAGGAAGCTCTTGAAGGAGTTCCCACATTATGCTCAGCACTTGTCTGCTTTTCCTCCACTCTGCGATCCAACTCATCTGAAACCATCTCAATTGGGTTGAGGTTAGGTGATTGTGGAGGCCAGGTCATCTGATGCAGCACTCCATCACTCTCCTTCTTGGTCAAATAGCCCTTACACAGCCTGGAGGTGTGTTGGGTCATTGTCCTGTTGAAAAACACATGATTGTCCCACAAAGCGCAAACCAGATGGGATGGCATATCGCTGCAGAATGCTGTGGTTACCATGCTGGTTAAGTGTGCCTTGAATTCTAAATAAATCACTGACAATGTCACCAGCAAAGCACCCCCACACCATCACACCTCGCCCTCCATGCTTCACGGTGTTAACCACACATGCAGAGATAATCCGTTCACCTACTCTGCGTCTCACAATAACACAGTGGTTGGAACCAAAAATGGCAAATTTGGACTCATCTGTCTAAAGGACAGATTTCTACCAGTCTAATGTCCATTGCTTGGGTTTTTTGGCCCATGTCTCTTCTTCTTATTGGTGTCCTTTAGTAGTGGTTTCTTTGCAGCAATTTGACCATGAAGGCCTGATTCACGCCGTCTCCTCTGAACAGTTGATGTTGAGATGTCTGTTACTTGAACTCTGTGAAGCATTTATTTGGGCTGCAATCCGAGGTGCAGTTAACTCTAATGAACTTAACCTCTGCAGCAGAGGTAACTCTGGGTCTTCCTTTCCTGTGGCGGTCCTCATGAGAGCCAGTTTCATCATAGCGCTTGATGGTTTTTGCGACTGCACTTGACGAAACTTTCAAAGTTCTTGACATTTTCAGAATTGACTGACTTTCATGTCTTAAAGTAATGATGGACTGTCATTTCTCTTTGCTTTTTTGAGCTGTTCTTGCCATAAAATGGACTTGGTCTTTTACCAAATAGGGCTATCTTCTGTATACCACCCTTACCTTGTCACAACACAACTGATTGGCTCAAACGCATTAAGAAGGATAGAAATTCCACAAATGAACTTTTAACAAGGCACACCTGTTAATTTAAATGCATTCCAGGTGACTACCTCATGAAGCTGGTTGAGAGAATGCCAAGAGCGTGCAAAGCTGTCATCAAGGCAAAGGATAGCTAATTTGAAGAATCTAAAATCTAACATATTTTGATTTGTGTGACACTTTTTTGGTCACTATATGATTAAATGTCTGTTAATTCATAGTTTTGTTGTCTTCACTATTATTGTACAATGTAGAAAATAGTAAAAATAAAGAAATCTCTGGAATGAGTAGGTGTGTCCAAACTTTTGACTGGTACTGTATATATATGTGTACCTCTGTACGACACATAGAAACGCAACATGGAACAATTTCAAAGATTTGACTGAGTTACAGTTCATTTAAGGAAATCAGTTAATTGAAATGAAGTCATTAGGCCCTAATCTATGGATTTCACATGACTGGGAAAACAGATATGCATCAGTTGGTCACAGATACCTTAAAAAAAGGTAGGAGCGTGGATCAGAAAACCAGTCAGTATCTGGTGTGACAACCATTTGCCTCATGCAGCGCGACCCATCTCCTTCGTAAAGAGTTAATCAGGCTGTAGTTTGTAACCTGTGGAATATTGTCCCACTCCTCTTCAAGAGCTGTGCGATGTTGCTGGATACTGGCGGGAAATGGAACACACTGCCGTACACGTCAATRCAGAGCATRCAAAACATGCTCAATGGGTAACATGTCTGGTGAGTATGCAGGCCATGGAAGAACTCAAATTTTCAGCTTCCAGGAATTGTGTACAGATCCTTGTGACTTGGGGCAATGCTTTATCATGCTGAAACATGAGGTGATGGCGGCCGATTAACGGCACGAAAATGGGCCTCATGATCTCATCACTGTATCTGAAATTGCCATTGATAAAATGCAATTGTGTTCGCTGTCTGTAGCTTATGCCTGCCCATACCATAACCCCACCACCACCATGGCACTCTGTTCACAGCATTGACATACGCAAATCGCTGGCCCACACGACCCCATACATGGTGCCTGCCATTGGGATTCATCGGTGAAGAGCTCCCTTCTCCAGCTCAGTGTTCATCGATGGTGATCATTTTCCCACTGAAGTCGGTTACGATGCGAACTGCAGTCAGGTCAAGACCCTGGTGAAGATGACAAAGATGAGCTTCCCTGAGACGTTCTCTGACAGTTTGGTTGTGCAAACCCACAGTTTCATCAGCTGTCAGGGTGGCTGGTCTCAGACGATCCCACAGGTGAAGAAGCCGGATGTGGAGGTCCTGTGCTGGCATGGTTGTGAGGCCGATTGGACATACTGCCAAATTCTCTAAAACAACGTTGAAGGCGGCTTATGGAAGTGAAATTAATAATACATTCTCTGGTGACAGCTGTGGTGGACATTCTAGCAGTCAGCATGCCAATTGCAGGTTCCCTCAACTTGAGACATCTGTGGCATTGTATTGTATGATAAAACTGCACTTTTAGAGTGGTCTTTTATTGTCCCTAGCACAAGGTGCACCTGTGTAATTATCATGCAATTATGCAGCTATTTCTATTGTTGTTTTTATATGCTTCTTAATTTGCCACACCTGTCAGGTGGATGGATTATCTTGGCCAAGGAGAAATGCTCACTAACAGAGATGTAAAAAAAAATGTGCACAAAGTTTGAGAAAAATAATATTTTTGTGCTTATGGAGAATTTCTGGGACCAACACTTTACATGTTGCGTTTATATTTTTGTTCAGTGTAGATCCTTATACTGATGTCGCAAGAGGGCGCGACTCCCAATAGATAAGCTTGGAGATGCATGCTATGGAGCAATCAAATTAAACACAACCCACACACCACAGGAGGTTGGTGGCACCTTAATTGGGGAGAACGGGCTCGTGGTAATGAATGGAGTGGAATCAGTGGAATGGTATCATTACATTATAACATGGTTTCCAGGTGTTTGATGGCATTCCATTTGCGGCGTTCCGGCCATTATTATGAGCCGTTCTCCCTTCAGCAGACTCCTCTGCTACACACAGAGGCCAGGCGAAAACAGACACACCATGCACAGCTGGGGCTGGGCAGACCAAACCAAGCACACCATGCACAGCCGGGGCTGGGCAGACCAAACCAAAGCCACAGCCATCGCACAGCCGGTGGGCAGACCAAACCAAGCACACCATGCACAGCTGGGCTGGGCAGACCAAACCAAGCACACCATGCACAGCTGGGGTGGGCAGACCAAACCAAGCACACCATGCACAGCCGGGGGAGGCCGTGTCTTTTAATTACATTTTTTCTGGTCCTTGCAAATAATTGGAGACAGACACAGCTCTGACAGCATTCTGAATGTCAGTACAGAATTAAATAGGCTAATTCACTTACACAAAAATATATTTGCATTCACAAATCTAAATAGTGTTCGTCAGGCTTCCATGAGATGAGAACATTGTATAGAGAATTTTTGGGAGTCTGTSAATGCTTGTATGGTATATCTACATCCTAGATTGGGTACCCAGATCAAGAAAAATGCATACTTTTAGATAAATAGCCTAGACCTTTTTCACTTCACAATCTCTGGTGCTCTCGGATTTGGTGTAAAAAAAGGATATATAAGACATCAGAATGTATCATCATGGCAGAGCAGGGGACGTTGCTGTTACTGTTTCAAGTGTTTGGTTGTTGTACTTTTTCACTGACATTGTAACTGAAGGATTAGTAACCATAGCAGCACAGCACCACTCTAAGGCCTCTGTCTGTGGATCACTGCCAGTAGTGGGTGATGATGGTAGTAAGGCAAGAGGACTGTTGCTTTGTTTTGTTCCTGAAGTATTTTGAGTGAGATTTTTGCTGGGGTTGTGAGGATTTGTACGCAACTCAGAGGGCGAGAGAGAGAGACGGAATGGGTTCGAATTCCATTCAACAGGGTTGCCTTGGGTAGACATCATAGGGTTTTTTATATTTTGTTTGTTTTTAGTACCATCCTTCAGTGCCACTCAACCCCTCCCATCTATCTCTGAACACCATCCGGTTTTGATTTCAATTTGCCATGTATTTTTCAACTGGGTTGTGATGTTTCACAAGAGTTCTGAACCTTTATATTCTCATAGATTCTACATATTGCGTCACAGATTATTCATTTTATATTCTAACAATGGATAGGTAGTTGAGCATGAAAATGAAATTAACTGTCTGGTGCACTTAAAATTGTGATTGAGGCAGTCAAATTAGAGGCAGACAGATCGTAAAAGAAGCAGACAGTGATGCACTAAATTATTCAGCGATACATTAACATCTTCATACATTTTGCATCCAATTTGAATCACATTGTAATCATTTTCTCTGGCTAATCGTCTGTTATCCTTGGGTTCATTCATTCTCAGTATTCTGTAGAGGCCCCATCACATTTGTGTTAAAGAGGGGGCCCTGGGGTGAGGAGGAGAGGCTGCAGGAGCAGATAGTGGTGTAGAGGGGAAGGTCGTGCTCCGTGCCAAATCAACCTCCTCTGCACGGAGCCCACAGAGCTCTGTGTTGCGCTGGACGCTGTGACTGCCAGGGCGCCCCTGACTCACTGATGCCACACGGCCATGGCAGGACTGCCCAGGAGTCACAGGCCCCTGGCACACAACTGCTGTGTAGGATCAAACAACTAAGACAGGACGGGAGGGTAGCAGGATGGAATTTTTGTTTGAGAATGTTCTGGATGTAGTACAGCCACTTAGGCCACCATTTCGTTGGCTAGAAATTAACAGTACCAGTGCACAGACACTGTTTCTGACTGAGTGTGGCCTCAGTGTTCTTTGTTTAAAATAAGTGTAGACAATATGAACATTCACTCAGTGGAGTTATGTACTGATTGAGCTCCGAGTGGCCATTACCTCCACTCTGATTAGGAGCAGAGGATTATGGCACGTTGATTGGAGACACACAAACACTCAGGCTTTCCAATTACACTCAGAACCTCACTCCTAGTTACAGTTCTGTTCCTCAGGCCATTTACATGACTGATTAGAGTTGGACAAAAACACAATCAGTGAATCTATTTCTTCTGTAGTTTCAACAGATCACATAATGCAATTCTAAATAAAAGCTGGTGTACAGCACATAAAAAGCAGAGGATGTTTTAACATTGACCACACAGCCACCAGTGAAAGGACAGAGAATGTATGGGGCAGATATATGGTGTGAGTCATGGTTTCATATATCCCAGCCCAGTGAGTAAACACCTCCACTGCACCACTCTGATCCAAATCAGAGGGAGATGGCAGAGGCTAGAGGGGGCCTGTTTTGGCAGGAGAGGAGAGAGATATGATTGAAAGTCTTGTAAAATCGCCTACTAAAACAACCTTCATTGTAAGGGTTATCTGAGGGTCCGTGTTTGGTTTGACATCGAATCTTCAAGCACAAGAGTAGCAGATATATTCGTGTCCTGTCTATTATCTTTAATTATTTGTTATTCTTACTTTTTTCAGTTATTTTCTTAACTGCATTGTTGGTTTTAAGGGCTTGTAAGTAAGCATTTCACTGTAAGGTCTACACCTTTTGTATTCGGCACGTGACAAATAAAATGTGATTTGATCCAATAAAGCAGTCATGTCCATCCATTTTGCTGTTGTCTCCCTGTACAGGGCCTGCCCAAATACCCTTTTTGTCCATTACCACAGACTGACATTTTGATTTAAAGTCCAACAATAAAAAAAAGGTGCATTCCATCACAGATAATGACACCCTGTAGAAGGAGCTTTTGTATTTGCTGAAGTCAACAAAGAAAATTAACTGTGTATAAAATGTGATCCAAATAGCTGGCATGATCAATATTCAACATGATAAGCAAGTCTACAAATCTACTTGGAAGATCTCCAGCCTGAGAATGAGAAATACACTAGGCTAACCTTTTTGTTTCTAAATGCTATCTGACTCACTCATCCCCAGCTCTCAGTAACAGCCTCACTCTGAATCACAGAGAGGTGTCAAGACTCCACACTTAACATAATCCTGACAGTCTATACACCTCACCACAAAGAAGTAAATGGCCCTTGAAAATATACACCTGTCATTGCCTCTTCTAATGCATTTAGCTCTGATTCCTCCTATAGATGCTGACAGTTACTCACAGAGACTTCACTCTGATGCTCTGTAAACCTTCGTCCAGCCACCTGTGCATAATTGTTTCATTCCGAAAAAGAGATGCAAAACAAATGTGCATGCCAAAGATGGATCTATCCAGCAGACAAGCATTTTTGGGGAGAACAATTCAGATATCTATACAGCTTGCCTTGAAAATTCAACAGGGTTGATGGGTAGACACCATACGATTTCTACCAAGATGTAAATCATCTTTCAGTGTCACAGATTATGCATTTTTATATTCTAACAATGGATAGGTAGTTGATCATGAAAAMGAAATTAACTGGATGGTTCACTTAAAATGGTGATAGAGGCAGTCAAATTAGAGGCAGACAGATTGTAAAAGAAGCAGACAGTGTATGCAATAAAGCATACAGGTTAACTTAAATGCCTCCAAGCACAACATATTGCATTAATATCTAATATCATGTTGTGCTGGTTTAGTATTTTCTCCAAGGCTGTCTGCTACTGTAATAACATCTCTAGTAATGAAAACATAATACCTTTGCTGCTTCAAAGTCATTTTGAATACCTCATAATTAGACACGTTTCAAATTTAGCTGAACGTCTTTTTTCTGTATGTTGGACCTAGACACCAACAGTGAGGTCTGTTCTATGTACAGTAGGAAACCAGCCAAGCAAAACTTGGACAATCTGATATGGTTTGTGAACTTCAACTTGAGTACAGAACATCTTCTTTATAAAGAAACTGGGCAGTAAGTAGTCAGTGATCATGTGATTATCCCAATTCTGAGTGTATGCCTTCTACAGTCAGTAATGAGTTGGGTGGTCCCACTGTGAGAGCACAGTTGTGAATGTTGCATGGTAAACCATAGCTTTGAACCCAGACAGATTGACACGCCGGAGGTCCTCTGTTTTGACCTCACAAGGCTGGAGAAGGGAGAAAGCACAAACACTGAATCAGCCTCAACATCAATAATTACAATTCATTGCCCTCAGTTCAACTCTTTGTACATAATTTATTAAATCCCACCAGTAACCGTTACAGTAAATTCCATTATCAAATGCAATGAAGGGTCAAACTCAAAGAAAGGAACAAGTGAACAGCTGTCACCAACACATTAGTAACTTGAACATTTTCTTATCAACTTTATTACTTCTTAAATACTTAAGTGTTTTGTTGAGTCTACTAGCTGTTTCCCAGAACATCCAGGTAGATTTGAAGGCAATCCATGAGGGGTTCAAAGACAACCCAGAGTGGAGCCCTTATTTTGGTATAAGCTGCTAGAAATATATGGGCAACCTATCAATACCCCCCTTCAGATCTATCTGCTGAAGGTCCCAGAGGGGCTGTGTCGCTGAGATTACACACAGAGGGCATCTTTACCTCCACACTACCAATGGACCCTCAGCTGAAACTCACAGCAAAAAAAATGCTGATTTTACAATTGCCTTTTTAATCCATTGGCTTTGGCTGTGTTTCCCAAGTATTCCAGGCAGCATTTTAAATCAATTTTCTGTTTAAATCTCACTTCCCTTTTCTCATTGCAGGATGTGAAAGCTGAAGGGTGCTAGTTGTAACTCTTATCACAAGTGTCAGGGGACAAAGGATAGTGGCTAACCCTGGGCATTGTGTGGTGGATCCATAGATATTCTATTCAATTACATATTAGAGCCTGTAAGTAAGCATTTCATTGTAAGGTTGTATCTGTACCTGTTGTATTTGGCGCAGGTGACAAAGAAACTTTGATTTGATTCTAATTCCTAATTATATGGGTGAATCATATGAGAGTGGATATCACACTCATAGTATACTCAACAAAATTATAAYCACAACATGCAAGAATTTCAAAGATTTTTCTGAGTTACAGTTCTTATAAGGAAATCAGTAAATTGAAATAAATTCATTAGGCCCTAATCTATGGATTTCACATGACTGAGCAGGGGCACAGCCATGGGTGGGCCTGGGAGGGCACCCAAGACCACCCGGGCCTACGCATTGGAGATCCAGTCCAACCCACAAAGGGCTTTATTACAGACAGAACTACTCCCCCCTTTGAAAACCCCGCAGGTGAAGAAGCCAGATGTGGCGGTCCTGGGCTAGCATGCTTTGCGGTTGTGAGGCCGGTTGGATGTACTGACAAATTCTCTAAAATGACATTGGAGGAGGGCTTATGGTAGAGAAATGAACATTCCATTTTCTGGCAACAGATCTGGTGGACATCCTGCAGTCAGCATGCCAATTGCATGCTCCCTCAAATCTTGAGACATCTGTGGCGTTGTGTTGTGTTGTGTGACAAAACTGCACATTTTAGAGTGGTCTTATTGTCCCCAGCACAAGGTGCACCTGTGTAATGATCATGCTGTTTAATCAGCTTCTTGATATATCACACCTGTCAGGTGAATGGATTATCTTAACAAAGGATAAAATGCTCACTTTGTGCACAACAGTTGAGAGAAGTATGCTTTTTGTGCGTATGGAACATTTCTGGGATCTTTTATTTCAGCTCATTTTGCTCACCGTTCTTGTGATCATTTTGACCCCACGGGGTGAGATCTTGCGTGGAGCCCCAGATCGAGGGAGARTATCAGTGGTCTTGTATGTCTTCCATTTCCTAATAATTGCTCCCACAGTTGACTTCTTCAAACCAAGCTGCTTACCTATTGCAGATTCAGTCTTCCCAGCCTGGTGCAGGTCTACAATTTTGTTTCTGGTGTCCTTTGACAGCTCTTTGGTCTTGGCCATAGTGGAGTTTGGAGTGTGACTGTTTGAGGTTGTGGACAGGTGTCTTTTATACTGATAACAAGTTCAAACAGGTGCCATTAATACAGGTAACGAGTGGAGGACAGAGGAGCCTCTTAAAGAAGAAGTTACAGGTCTGTGAGAGCCAGAAATCTTGCTTGTTTGTAGGTGACCAAATACTTATTTTCCACCATAATTTGCAAATAAATTCATTAAAAATCCTACAATGTGGTTTTCTGGATTTTTTTCTTCTTATTTTGTCTGTCATAGTTGAAGTGTACCTATGATGAAAATTACAGACCTCTCTCATCTTTTTAAGTGGGAGAACTTGTACAATTGGTGGCTGACTAAATACTTTTTTGCCCCACTCTATGAGAAAATTTATTTCATTAAATAAAATAAAAGAATGGGTATGTTTAGCCCTTATAAATGACTGTTTTATGAGGTAGCAATTTGCCTATTCTGAATGTACTATCTTACAGTAGGATTCAATATATTGAGTCAGTGCTTTTCCTCCCATTCCATTTATGTTTTCTGTGTGTGCTCTGTAATTAATGTGCATAACCTCCACCAACAAATGTGCACACACACAAGTTGTTTCTCCCTCTCTCTCTCTCTCTTTCCTCTCTGTCTCCCCCCCTTACAGCTCTATGAACTTTGCCGGAAAGCTATTTTTCTACATTAATAGTGGAAATGCAATATCCGAAACATTTTTGTCAAATCAGTGAAAATGTATAGTTTCCAACTGCAGTATTAACTTGCTTAAACATATACAATAAATACACAGACCCATAGATGACAAGCAAAGAGCTGAAAATGTTCAGACAAAATATGATATATAATCTATTCAGTTCTCTCCCTAAACGTCAACAAAATGAATGAGCTTATCATGGACTACAGCAGACAAAGAGGGAGCATGTCCCCATCCTCATCGACGGGGCCACAGTGGATAGGGTCAAAAGCTTAAAGTTCCTCGGCGTGGACATCACTGAGGACCTGAAATGGTCTCGCCACACCGACACCGTGGTGAAAAAGGCGCAACAGCACCTCCACAACCTCAGGCGGATGAAGAAATTAAGAATGGCCCCTTAGACCCTCACGGATGGGGCGGCGAATAACCCGAACGTCTAGCAATTCAAATGTTGCGAGTTTGAATCTCATCACGGATAACTTTAGCATTTGAGCTAATTAGAAACTTTTCAACTTCTTAAAAGTTTTTAGATACTTTGCAACTACTTGTTAGTTAACCCTAACCTTAACCCTAACCCCTAGCCTAGCTAACGTTAGCCAGCTAGCTGTTTACATTTACTTTGTTAACCACCATTGGAGTAAAACAAGTTTATATTTTGGGATACGATGGTGTACAACAGTTGAACTAAGTTCATGAGGCATTATAAGTTAAATTCTTCAAGAATCAATGGGTACATTCATTTATAAGTCCAAAAATGTATGTAGCAACTGCTGATTGCCCCTTTAAAACTACAAGGGAACATCCTGGTATTGCAGTGATTGGCAATGTCCTATTTTAAGCTACTATCTCAAGTTTTTGTGACTCAAAGGGGCTATAGGTCCTCATTATGAGCAATAATAGTGGAGCATCTCACATCATTGATGATAGTATTCACTTCTTGTTTTTAACTTTAGCTTTACCATGAAAAGCTCCATGGTTGTGGAATGGGAGAGATAACGGCCTTGTCCCGGTAGGATTCCTCAACACTAGATTGCTTGACTGTCCATCTTGGCAGTCAGGCAAGAGGGCTTTGAAAAGTGCTCAGCATAGCCCTTCGCACAAATATTTATTTTTACTTAAGAGACATTGTCTGAAGCAAGACAGCACATTGCTTTTCCTTGTGATCTAGTCTGAAATAGAATACTCCCTCTCCCCTTGTTGTGTCCTTAATGGCTTTCTTCTTCTGGAAAAAAATAGAGCTACTTAGTTCCCACTCTGACAGCTTTTGGGTTTAACCACAGATTTAGAGCCAGTCCATCTGGAGCCGCAACAAAGGTTATTTTAAAAAGGAAAGGGCCACAGTGAGGTGAATGCACACTTCCTCTTTAGATAGATCATTCTACTGCATTTTCAATAATGGGTTATGAAAATAAATCATTTAAGGCTATTTGTATGTTTTGTAATGGCTTTCGCGTTCAAGACCTACTGTATCTGGATTTTTTCTTCAAAGGATTGCAATATTTCCATAGATACATAACTAAGATAGTAAGGTTCTGTTTTCAGTAAATGCCAAATTAGCAGAACCTATGAAAAGACAGATTAAGCCAGGAGTAAGGTCTAGTTGAAAAAGTGATTTTCTAGTCTGGTTCCCTTCGTAGAAATGCAGTGTTGTCATGTTGTAGAATGTATTGTTCGGTAATATGGGTGACCCTGGGAAAGGTTTACCAATATATTTAGGAGGGTAGGAGGGCCTGTGTGAATGTAAAATAATACTGAGCTACCATGCTGCACTGGCTTTTTATGCACCAGCTCACTATTGTAAAAGCTTGTATTATACCTGCGTTCCTTCATCAGCTACAGTACAGCCACAGTACCCGGTTAGTAAGAAACTCAAGTCATATGAAACAAATTATGAAAGGAATATCTGGTCAACTTTGTAGTTCTAGACAGATGTTTGACTGTAGTTTGGTGTGAGATACTAGCTTCTCTTCCCTGGCAGCCTGGGATGATCTGATCTCAGTGAGGTGTCTGAACTGTGGTGGCGTATTAAAGAACATCCTGAGGCTGAATCCAACTGACACATCCTCCATCCTCTAATGTGAGCTGCCCTCCATTTCTCACAGCCATTAAAGAAGCCTGTAGCTCAGTCAGTCATTGGCTTTAAATGTGCACACTTCTTTCCACCACCATGCATAACAAATGGTTGCTACTGCTACACTGAGGTGTTGTGTTGTTATAGTCACATGTAGAGACCTGTACTGTAGAAATATCCTGTTGAATATTTCATTTTTTTATATCTATTTGACAGATTTTTGAATTTTGAGGGGAAATGACTAACGAGAGGGTTTGAAAAGGTATGTGGCAGTGTGCAGATTACGTTCTTGCCTGCCATCACACAGCCACCTATTTGATATGCCATTTTTAGACTGGGTATGTGTCTTCTGTAGTACAAAGAGGAGAAGGTTACATGCCAAGCTAGATGCTTAGCCTCTGACTGGAGAAGTAGCTATTGTCCTCAGGTCTCTCAGTCAAGGCGGATGAGGCAGTCATTGTTCCACAGATCCTCTTACTCTGTATGCACAATTATCATTAAGAGTAGTTTTGATTACTTGTCATCAATGACATTGTGTGCAATCAGTGGTAATATTTTTTCAATACTCTGTAGATTTCCTGATTTGTGATAAGAGGACAGGGGGTCAACTGGTACTGTAGGTGTTATACTGTCCAATGAAGAGAGAGTGAAGGGGTTTGTCAGGGCCACTTGTAGCTGTTAAGGACCAGAGCAATAAACTCTCTCCACACGACTCTGGTAAGGACTATCCTTGACTATCCCCCCCAGCTTTTATCTTTTTGGTTTCTGTCATGTTAGGAGGCAGAGGTAATATTGAAAAGGCAGCCACGTTCTCTCCACAGCTCCACCATCACCTCGGTCCACACGGTGCGTATTGTCCTTAATTTGCTCATCGCCATCATTGTTTTGGTCTCACGTGCTGAGTGCTCTTTGACTATTGGCAGTAGTCCTTGCCCGGTTGTGTCGTAGCACTGCTCATACTACAAGATGCACAATCAACATTTCTGACATGGCAGAAAATTATCGGGAAATCTGTCACGGGTCTGGAGAACGGAACAGCCATCATCAGTGCATCCTTGACCCGCTCAAACTACGCGAGTCCCAACCTAACTGATTCTAGCCCAAGTTTATAGGATTTCACCCTAATCATGAAAATTAGTCTGGGACAGCAAAAATGTGGCGAATTCATGGCAAAATCGTTTAGTGTATGCCCGGCATAATGTAACAGCCCGATGACGATAGTCACTACAATTCCTTATATTACAGCAATGTATCTGATCTTTTTTGTCTTCATATTTTGCACTGTAAATCTTCTGCAATGAATATCTCTGAGCTTCAAGTTGTGGTCTGAGAGCAATCCTTTTGGGTGATATGAAAGTGTAATCATCATTTTATTGACCTGTGCTTAGTCAGATGTGGCGAGAATGGAGATTTCAGTGTGTGCTGTTTCCTGTAGTGAGACCGGCGGAGAAGTGAACTATATATTTTTTTACAATTAAAATGTTTAGCATTTTCTCATCCTCGTAATGTTTACTGGAACATTTTTATTTGGTTACATACTTTATTTTTTACACCCGTTGTGCCCTGCACCGGGCAGTATGTTGTCTGAGCAGCAGCGTATAGATCTTTGGTGGGTTTGTGTCCACTTATTCCCCTGGTCTGCTCTCATTATTAAATGTCCCTCAGTGCACACAAAGAGGCCGACTCACTCTGCCCTCCGAGAGGCCCTGTGTTTGCCCTGATTTACGATATCACTTTGCAATAAAGGGCAGTGTGAGGGCAAGAGATTCATTAGGCGGCCAGTTTATGTTTTAGAAAAGTCCGGAGCGGCCCTGGGAATACTGATTGGCACACAAATCTGTGCTTGTCTCATCCTCCCTGTCCAGGCCAAAAGCTCTCTGGCCTGGCCTTGTATCCTCCCCTACAACCGTGTGCGCTGCCTGCTCTGGCACAATGGAGCCCTTCTTCTCTGCATCCAGGAGACCAGTAATGTCTACAGCCCAGCCCAGGTCACTCACTGATTGATAACCTCTGTGATAACAGTGTTCCAGACGCATCAGGCCTCATCACAGCACCTGAACGTTCCTTTTTAGCAACTAATGGTGTCCCCGCTGTCTCTCACAGCGAGGCACATTGGGACGAGAATGTGGTGGTCGGGGTTCTTCTCTTCTCTGCCCCACAGCTTTACCAAACACACCCAAAGAGTACAGCTACAMCTACTGCTGTTGTTTACTTTTCCCTGGTCAATACTCTTTAATCTCCAAGATGATGCTTTCAAAATAGCTATGCTCAAAAATAGCTATTCTCTTAGTGAAGCCACAGGCCCATTACTCTTTATTAGCTCTTACCGTGTAGAATGTGGCAATCTATTAAAGGTCAGGCAGCAAACAGCTACAGCAGGTTCACCACTATAGTCGAAGAGGAAACTGTTTTTACACACAGCAATTTGCACATGAGTAGTTATTATAGATGTAATTTTGCTCATCTCAGGGATAGAGAGGGAGGGGTAATAGCGCCTAGAGAAAATGTCAGTTTAAAGTGATCGTCGTAGTGCTCCAAAAGTGCTCTTATTGACTCTGTCTGAATTATCCTCTTTCTGTAGGAAAAGTAAAAAATAATTTTTGCCTGACTCCATAAAAAAAAAATCCCCAAATTCCGTTTTCTCTGTTTTGTTTTTCCAGGTTTCTGTTTTAATGACTTTTTTCAGGTTTTCGGTCTCAAAATTGTTTTTGTTTTTTTATAGAAAAACAACCAAATTGGATGTTCTAAGTCCACAACAATGCTTAAACCCCCTCAGGAGACCACCTTTGAGGTCTTGAAAAATCTTAAAAATTTAGATTTTCGGGTGGGTTGCACCTTAATTCAAGTGTGCACCAGCCAGAGCCCATTGTTTGGAGGATTTTCTGTAGTGTGCATGTGATTGCAGAGTTTGGAAAACAAATGGCCAATGGATTGATAAAAATAATCGTGATATCATTCTGCCATGTAGGCATAGGCTACTTTGTAGTTAACATTTAATTGAGAAGGTTTTTGGGAAAGCCTTTCCATCTCTATGGTTATCATTAGCATCATCGCTAATGGCTACATAAAGTGTAGTCGTACGTGTGCACCTCAGACACACACAGACAGGGGCATTCCTGTGCTGTTTCAGAAAGTTGCAGGAAACTACAAATCCCTGAAGCATTTTGTTCATGTCTTATGATTAACTTGGGCAAGTGAAATAATAAAGTTCATTATATTTAGTGGATTTACTACTAAGTTCAATACATTTTTGAATATTGTTGAATTTCGTTTTAATATCTGTCTTCTGTAATTCCATCCAAACTTTCCATAGCATAGATTTTATACGTCCCTAGAAAAGTAAACAAGCAGAAAGTAATATCATATTGTATCGTGTATTGATTCGTCCCCTAGTGCCTTTGCCACTTTCTTACGTTTCTTGGTGGCTCAACAACATAGATCATTCTCAAATTATGCTTGAAAGAAAAAATATATTTATTATTGTTGACACTAGGGCACATATTCAATAGCCCTTATTAATTACATATGATGATAAATACGCTGTTGGTAATACATAGGAATGAGAGAGCTTTAAGTCATTCTTCATATTTAAGGAATGTCCCATTCGGATTAAAGTCAGAGCTCTGGACTGTGGGAGTCAAAGGTGTAAGAGAGGTACGCACCCAGGAAGAGGATAAGAAGAGAGGAGGAGGAACTGTCAAAGTCAACCAATATAGCCTTATCCCAGGAAACATGACCCCATTGGCCCCATGTGGGTATTCGGTGGGCAAGGTAGACACAGGTTAGCCCACACCAAACCCACACCAGCCCAGCATGGGCTAGCCCACAGCAATCCCACACCAGCACCACATGGGTTAACCTACACCAGTCCCACACGGTCTAGCCCACACATAGACGTGGGAAGTAACAAATAACATTTTAACAAGGCACACCTGTTAATTGAAATGCATTCCAGGTGACTACCTCATGAAGCTGGTTGAGAGAATGCCAAGAATGTGCAAGCTGTCATCAATGCAAAGGGTGGCTACTTTGAAGAATCAAATACCTAAAATATATTTTGATTTCTTTAACTCTTTTTTTGGTTACTACATGATTCCATATGTGTTCATTCATAGTTTTGATGACTTCACTATTATTCTACAATGTAGAAAATAGTAAAAATAATGAAAAACCCTTGAATGAGTAGGTGTGTTCAAGCTTTTGACTGGTACTGAAAAAATAGTGCACTGGGCCTTTAATGAATCCACCAGATCAGAAGCAGTAGGGATGACCAGAGATGTTTTCTTGATATGTACGTGAATTGGACCATTTCCTGTCCTGCTAAGCATTGAAAATGCTTTTGGGTGTCAGGGAAAATGTATGGAGTAAAAAAGTACATAATGTTCTTTAGGAATGTAGTGATGAAAAATAAAAAGTTGTTAAAAATATAAATAGTAAAGTGAAGTACAGATACCACAAAAACGACTTAAGTAGTACTTTAAAGTATTTTTACTTAAGTACTTTACACCACTGAGTGAAACCTATGGTCCTTTATTGATGCCACTTGTTAAATCCCCTTCAATCAGTGTAGATGAAGGGGAGGAGACAGGTTAAAGAAGGATTTTTATGCCTTGAGACAATTGAGACATGGTTTGTGTATATGTACCATTCAGGGTGTGAATGAGCAAGACAAAAGATTTAAGTGTCTTTAAACTGGGTATGGTAGTAGGTGCCAGGTGCACCGTTTTGAGTGTGTCAAGAACTGCAACGCTGCTGGGTTTTTTCACATTTAACAGTTTCCCGTGTGTTTCAAGAATGATCCACTACCCAAAGAACATCCAGCCAACTTGACACAACTGTGAGAAGCATTGGAGTCAACAATGGCCAATATCCCTGTGGAATGCTTTCGACAATCAAATTGTATTTGTCATATTTGCCGAATACAACAGGTGTAGACCTTACAGTGAAATTCTTACTTACAAGCCCTTAACTAACAATGCAGGTTTAAGAAAAATACCTAGAGAAAAATAAGAAATAAAAATAAGAAATAATTAAAGAGCAGCAGTAAAATAACAATAGCGAGGCTATTAACAGGGGGTACCAGTACAGAGTCAATGTGCGGTTAGTCGAGGTAATTGAGGTAATATATACATGTAGGTAGAGTTATTAAAGTGACTTATGCATAGATAATAACCAGAGAGTGGTTTCTCAAATGACTGCCTCGCCTGGTTCACCAACTACTTCTCAGACAGAGTTCAATGTGTCAAATCGGAGACCCTGTTGTCCGGACCTCTGGCAGTCTCTATGGGGGTTCAATTCTCGGACCGACTCTTTTCTCTGTATACATCAATGATGTCGCTCTTGCTGCTGGTGATTCTCTGATCCACCTCTACGCAGACGACACCATTCTGTATATTTCTGGCCCTTCTTTGGACACTGTGTTAACTAACCTCCAGACGAGCTTCAATACCATACAACTCTCCTTCTGTGGTCTCCAACTGCTCTTAAATGCAAGTAAAACTAAATGCATGCTCTTCAACCGATCGCTGCCCGCACCTGCACGCCCGTCCAGCATCACTACTCTGGACGGTTCTGACTTAGAATATGTGGACATCTACAAATACCTAGGTGTCTGGTTAGACTATAAACTCTCCTTCCAGACTCACATTAAGCATCTCCAATCCAAAATTAAATCTAGAATCCGCTTCCTATTTCACAACAAAGCCTCCTTCACTCATGCTGCCAAACATACCCTRGTAAAACTGACTATCCTGCCGATCCTTGACTTCGGCGATGTCATTTACAAAATCGCCTCCAACACTCTACTCAGCAAATTGGATGCAGTCTATCACAGTGCCATACGTTTTGTCACCAAAGCCCCATATACTACCCACCACTGCGACCTGTATGAACTCGTTGGCTAGCCTTCGCTTCATATACGTCGCCAAACCCACTGGCTCCAGGTCATCTATAAGTCTTTGCTAGGTAAAGCCCCGCCTTAACTCATCTCACTGGTCACCATAGCAGCACCCACCTGTAGCACGCGCTCCAGCAGATATATTTCACTGGTCACCCCCAAAGCCAATTCCTCCTTTGGCCGCCTTTCCTTCCAGTTCTCTGCTGCCAATGACTGGAATGAATTGCAAAAATCAAATTGTAGTGGTTCCAGGATTTCTGGGATGATGGTGTTGATGTGAGCCATGACCAGCCTTTCAAAGCAATTCATGGCTACAGATGTCAGTGCTACAGGTCAGTAGTCATTTAGGCAGGTTACCTTAGTGTTCTTGGGCACAGGGACTATGGTGGTCTGCTTGAAACATGTTGGTATTACAGACTCAGACAGGGAGAGGTTGAAAATGTCAGTGAAGACACTTGCCAGTTGATCAGCGCATGCTCGGAGTACACATCCTGGTACTCCGTCTGGCCTTGCGGTCTTGTGAATCTTGACCTGTTTAAAGGTCTTACTCACATCGGCTGCGGAGAACATGATCACACAGTCGTCTGGAACAGCTGATGTTCTCATGCGTGTTTCAGTGTTACTTGCCTCGAAACGAGCATGGAAGTAATTTAGCTCGTCTGGTAGGCTCGTGTCACTGGGCAGCTATCGGCTGTGCTTCCCTTTGTAGTCTGTAATAGTTTCCAAGCCCTGCCACCTCCAACGAGCGTCGGAGCCGGTGTAGTACTGTTCAATCTTAGTCCTGTATTGACACTTTGCCTGTTTGATGGTTCGCCGGAGGGCATAGCGGGATTTCTTATAAGATTCCAGGTTAGAGTCCCGCTCCTTGAAAGCGGCAGCTCTACCCTTTAGCTCAGTGCAAATGTTGCCTGTAATCCATGGCTTCTGGTTGGGGTATGTAACTACAGTCACTGTGGGGATGACGTCATTGATGCACTTATTGATGAAGCATGACTGATGTGGTGTACTCCTCAATGCCATCGGAAGAATCCCGGAACATATTCCAGTCTGTGCTGGAAAACAGTTTTGTAGCTTAGCATCTGCTTCATCTGACCGCTTTTTTATTGACTGAGTCACTGGTGCTTCCTGCTTTAGTTTTTGCTTGTAAGCAGGAATCAGGAGGACAGAATTATGGTCAGATTTGCCAAGTGGAGGGCGAGGGAGAGCTTTGTACCCATCTCTGTGTGTGGAGTAAAGGGGGTCACTCACAAAGATACAGGCATCCTTCCTAACTCAATTGCCAGAGAGGAAGGAAACCGCTCAGGGATTTCACCATGAAGCCAATGGTGACTTTAAAACAGTTACAGAGTTTAATGGCTGAGGATGGATCAACAGCATTGTAGTTACTCCACAATACTGACCTAATTGACAGAGTGAAAAGAAGCAATCTTGTACAGAATAAAAAATATTCCAAAACATGCATCCTGTTTACAACAAGGCACTAAAGTAATACTGCAAAAAAAATGTGGCAAAGCGATACATTTTTTGTCCTGAATTCAAAACTTTCAGTATCTCATTCAATGTTGTGCTCCTAAAAAGAGAAATGGGGCATAAAATGGTTTGATGATTTTGGAGAAATGCTTTTGGCCCACTTCACCTGCAGTGAAGATGGAACTGAGTGTTCCCAATGTCCAGACAGACAGGTGCCAGAGAGGCCAGCCAGCATGCATGCAGTCAGTGTCACTGCAGTGTCTCTCCTCTGAGTCTCCAACCTGCCTGCAGTAGCAAATCAGCCTTGGGTGTACTGTAAGCATTACCTCCACACAGCCTCAGACTCACAAAGTGGGCTGACTCACATTACGTACAATGCTGAGACTTAAAAACAGAAATAACAATTCAACAGAATATTTACAAGTTAGAATATGACTATGTCAGCATACTCTCTGTGATTCCTATCATATATAATTAAATAGGAGCATTGTCTTACTTTTAATATAATATATAATTAAACAAGATAATTGTCTAACTTTTTTTCTGATCTAAGACAGCATTATGCTGATTCATAGTTAAATAGATTAAATTACATTTCTTAATTGTAGGCAACACATTCAGACATTATCAGTGAATGTGTGGCATGTGCATTTTGACAAACATATTTACTTGGCAGTGTGCTTGTAGTGCTTGTAGTCCTAAAAAACGGAAATGAGTTAGCATTCCAAAGGGGGAAATGAACAGGGAAAATACATGGTATTATGATATACGCCGATAATAAGGTCTYAGGTTAACACAGGCTTAGGAGAACTTATATGTTTTGTTCTATGAGATAATATCAGTCAGTTAACATGACCGTTAGGAATTATGAAGCCTTAATGTGCTCAAAAAAAGTCAGTTGCTAACAAATCTTAACTGTCAGAGAAATGGAACTAGAACATATTCTCAAAAACATTTCACGTCACTAGGCCGACCACGCAAACTAGTCTACGCTACAGTCCGCCAAAAAGCTAGTTAGCTTTCTGCTAACCAGCTCGAACTGAAAATGCAAGGATGGTATATTTCTTTGCTCCAGCCTTGAACAATATCTCTTCAGTGGAAAGGAGCTAATTGTATCAGTTCCCGAACAATGTTGTCCAGAGGAGACTTTGGGTATGTTTCATAAGGTAAGCTAAGCCTGTTAGCTAGATGTCAAAGGCATGCGATCGGAGGTGTAGTTTGAGCTTTTTATTTGTTTTGAATATATAAATGCTTTAAAATTCACAAAAAGTTATGTTACCTAGCAAAATGTATAAGATCTCCTTAACCTAATTTCATAGGTTTTGAACAACAAGCCATTGCAGAGTTAGCCTCCGTTATTGCCTACAAAAATATGTCATTACTATTGCTCTCTATTAGCAAGAGTACTAATCATCAAATAAGCATTATCATAGTTCTCTTTCGAGAAGAGCTAGCCACATCCTGCTGTCAGCATGGTGGTGGGCTTGGGGAGAGCTACACAATGTTTGAGCCATCAGGACAGACAGACAGATAGATAGGCAAGTGGACAGGCTCCCAACAAGAGAGTGCATGTAGCTCCCAGGCCGAACCAAGCAGTCAGAGTACTTGACTAAACAAGCAGCACTCCTTATACACCTCATACATACATGCTCAGCCATGCTATCACACAGGCTCCAGACCAGACCAATGTGTTTGTAGAGCTGAAACAGGACTGACAGAGCAGGCAGGGCAGCAGCCTTCACACATGGAGTAGGCTGGGTAAATTACTGGCTACTGGAGAGGACACCTAGGATGGAGACAATGTTCCTGCTACCCACTGCCTTGTCTAATGATGTGGGTGGCCACTGGAGGACCACTGGAGGGAGGGGCGGGCTGGCTGCCTGCCTTTCTACTCCTTGCACAGGTCAACAAGAGACAGGGAAAGACTAGTATGATTAGTATGCAAAATACAGCCCTAAAATAGGATCGGGTGTGATAGAGTGGGATACAAAAGTTTAACAGCACAGAAGGAAAACTTAGCAAAGAGAAAGAACTCCACAAGATATAAGCATGCAGAGAAAAGTCAGTAAAAGGAGCATAAGCATCTGACAGCAACAAACAGAGGGGATGAGCTATCTGTAAGGAATAAGAATACCCAGCAAACATGTCCACATTGGCATGATGTGGGCCAAATGCGGGCTCCCGGGTGGCGCAGTGGTCTAGGGCACTGCATCGCAGTGCTAGCTGCGCCACCAGAGTCTCTGGGTTCGCGCCCAGGCTGGGCTGGGTTCGCACCCAGGCTCTGTCGCAGCCGGCCGCAACCGGGAGATCCGTGGGGCGACGCACAATTGGCATAGCGTCGTCCGGGTTAGGGAGGGTTTGGCCGGTAGGGAGGGTTTGGCCGGTAGGGATATCCTTGTCTCAGTATGTAAAAAAAAAAATGTAATAAAATGTATGCACTCTACTGTAAGTCGCTCTGGATAAGAGCGTCTGCTCTTGGCCGGTAGGGATATCCTTGTCTCAGTATGTAAAAAAAAAAAATGTTATAAAATGTATGCACTCTACTGTAAGTCGCTCTGGATAAGAGCGTCTGCTAAATGACTAAAATGTAAAAAAAAAAAAATGTAAATGTAAAATATTGGCCACATGTTTGCTGCCAAAGTTGAGCCAAAGCTTTTTTGCTCATCGGCTCTACATTGGCCCACAAAGCATTTGCCCAGTGTGGCCTAGTGTGGGCAGCCCATATCTGGTGAAGGCAGCCTGAAATAAGCCATTATATTGCCTCTGTAGGCTGCCCACACTGGGCCGATGCGCTTTTTCTATTTAATAGGAATGTATGTACTTATAATGTATTCATTACAATTGAATTAAATGCATAAATTGTATAATGTTCAATTTTCAAGGTATTGAGGGAACACGATACATTGTATCAGAAAGACAATAAAGTTGTTAGTATCATACATACAGTAACTCATTAAACCAAAAAAACGTCTGTGCTACAGACGGTTATATCGGTCCACTAATACAGGACTATTAAACACACATGCTTCATTTGTAAATTATGCTTGAGTGTTGGAATGTGTCCCTCGGGGATTCGATCTTGCAACGGTTACTAGTTAGAGTCCAACGCTCTAACCACTAGGCTTATGTATATTTAAACCCAAATACTTTTAGACTTTTACTCAAGTAGTATTTTACTGGATGACTTTCACTTTTACTTGAGTCATTTTCTATTAAGGTATCTTTACTTTTACTCAAGTATGACAATTGGATACTTTTTCCACCACTGCTTTCACCTTTATTCACCTGTTCAGTCTATTTCATGGAAAGAGCAGGTGTTCCTAATATTTTATACACTCAATGTATATTATTTATTTCAATTCCAAGCACTGACATGCTGACTCTTGGTTACTATGGATTTGGGTTCAAAGTTTTCCCATCCCTCTTTATTTCCTTTTCACTCTTGATGTTTTCTGTTTTTTTGAGGTTGTAAATTCAGAGCCAATTCCAGAGACTGATTCCATCAGAGATTTGCATACAAATACCCAGCGTCTGGGAAATGGGACCTCACAGTTGTCTATGGGTGTAAGCATATTGTAGACTACAATATGCTGCAGTTACTCTACCAGATAGTCACATAATGAACTACTCAAAGGTTGGTGGCTTCAAGCTGCTTTTATTAAGATACAAATGAAAAAAACATTTCTGTAAAGAATTATTTTCTGATGTAAAACACATTCAGTGCTTTGTGTATTTGTTGTAAACATACAATTCCAACCTCCTTTATTACATAAATCAATTAATCTATCCCCAGCATGTTATTTTACAATGAGCATCGAATGGCTTTGTCTTTCTACAAAGCTGCCTCACAAGGATTGCATAGAGGAATGTAGCTATCTGCTTTTGAATACACATGTCAAATTCATAACAATTTTTTATTGGTAGATTTCATGTGCTCACACAGGGCTTCCATTTGTTGCTGGTACTTTGAATGGAATTCAATAATCTGCAAAGATTTATACGTTCTAGGGAGTCTGAATTTATAACATCCCTTTTTTTCTTCCTTTAAACTTTTGTCCTCTCAGTTTAGAAATCGTACTACTAAATTCGGTCACAAACAGATTAAAATGATGTTGATTAATGTGCTCCCTCTGAGAGATCTTGGCCGTGCTTGTAATTGTAATAAGAACATGGTTAATTAATTTCTTATTTCTTTTGTATCAAATGTTCACAATTGGCTAGAATGGTCCTCAGAAATTTAAACAGCACCCCCCTTGGGCCATTCAGTATAATTTTGTAAATTACGGATCATTCAACCAAGTTTAATCAAAATCGGGCCAGTGGTTTCTGAGAAATCGTGTGTGACTGACATACATACAGTTCATAACTATAGCGCCCCCCTTGGGCCATTTTGTAAATACCGGATCTCTATGGCAAGACATATCATTCACCTAAGTTTAGTCAAAATTGGGCCAGTGGGGTCTGAGATATTGTGTGGGTCAGTTACTCATGTCCCTGAGCATGTGTGCCAAATTTCATCACTCTGAGTCAAACAGATCAATAGATATATAGTACCAGTCAAAAGTTTGGACACACTTACTCATTCAAGGGTTTTTCTTTATTTTAAATATTTTCTACATTGTAGAATAATAGTGAAGACATCAAAACTATGAAATAACACATATGGAATCATGTAGTAACCAAAAAAGTGTTAAACAAATCAAAATATATTTTATATTTGAGATTCTTCAAAGTAGCTACCCTTTGCCTTGATGACAGCTTTGCATACTCTTGGCATTCTCTCGACCAGCTTCATGAGGTAGTCACCTGGAATGCATATAAATTAAACAGGTGTGCCTTGTTAAAAGTTAATTTGTGGAATGTCTATCCTTCTTAATGCGTTTGAGCCAATCAGTTGTGTTGTGACAAGGTAAGGGGGGTATACAGAAGATAGCCCTATTTGGTAAAAGCAAGTCCATATTTTGGCAAGAACAGCTCAAATAAGCAAAGGGAAATGACAGTCCAAGGCATGAAGGTCAGTCAATACGGAACATTTCAAGAACTTTGAAAGTTTTTTCAAGTGCAGTTGCAAAAACCATCAAGAGCAATGATGAATGAGGACCGCCACAGGAAAGGAAGTCCCAGAGTTACCACCGCTGCAGAAGATAAGTTCATTAGAGTTACCAGCCTCAGAAATTGCTGCCCAAATAAATGCTTCACAGAGTTCAAGTAACAGACACATCTCAACATCAACTGTTCAGAGGAGACTGCATGAATCAGGCCTTCATGGTCGAATTGCTGCAAAGAAACCATTACTAAATGAAACCAATAAGAAGAAGAGACTGCTTTGGCGAAGAAACATGAGCAATGGACATTAGACTGGTGGAAATCTGTCCTTTGGTCTAATGAGTCCAAATTTGAGATTTTTGGATCCAACCGCCGTGTCTTTGTTAGATGCAGAGTAGGTGAACGGATGATCTCTGCATGTGTGGTTCCCACCTGATGCATTGAAGATGGTGTGGAGGTGCTTTGCTGGTGACAATGTCAGTGATTTATTGAGAATTCAAGGCACACTTATCCAGCATGGCTACCACAGCATTCTGCAGCGATACGCCATCCCATCTGGTTTGCGCTAAGTGGGACTATCATTTGTTTTTCAACAGGACAATGACCCATCACACCTCCAGGCTGTGCAAGGGCTATTTGACCAAGAAGGAGAGTGATGGAGTGCTGAATCAGATGACCTGGCCTCCACAATAACCCAACCTCAACCCAATTGAGATGGTTTAGGATGAGTTGGACTGCAGAGTGAAGGAAAAGCAGCCAACAAGTGTTCAACATACACTACCGTTGAAAAGTTTGGGGTCACTTGAATATGTCCTTGTTTGTTTAAGAAAATGGTCTGGGGTGGTCTGGGGGTGCTTTGGTGGTGGTAAAGTGGGAGATTTGTGCAGGATTAAAGGGATCATGGAGAGGCCAGCACAGTCACCGGATCTCAACCCTATTGAGCTGTTGTGGGAGCAGCTTGACCGTATTGTACGTAAGAAGTGCCCATCAAGCCAATCCAATTTGTGGGAGGTGCTTCAAGAAGCATGGGGTGAAATCTCTTCAGATTACCTCAACAAATTGAGAACTAGAATGCCAAAGGTCTGCAAGGCTGCAAATGGAGGATTCTTTGATATATCTCAGACTTTTGTTGACTCCATAGACACCAAAATGTTGCCCATGCAGTGTATGGTATCTGTCATTCACTGTCAATACAGCGTGACTAACGGTTAGAAAATGGTCATTTGACAGCTGTTAACAAGGGAATAAATCTGACTGACTTTAAAAACAGGCTGATTGACTAAGAAGACAAGAGTGATCCCATTCGTAGATGTGTATATGTACACTTAGCAGTGTTCTATGTGTAGCATTAGCCTATGTATGTGAGGCACAAAGGGACATTTAATTCCTCCTCAAGTATGGCATCTGCAAAGCACAGACGATAAATATCATTATAGTAGAGACATGAGAGAAATGCTGAGGCCTTTGGAGCAAGTGCTCTGTCTTATAAGGCTTGCTGGATTGAGACAGCTCCTGAGATGCGAATAGAAACATTGCCACCATGGGACCACAGAAGAGGAGACTTTGTTCCTGATTGTTCTATCTTGTATTGCTCTTGCTGGACTATCAAACTTTTCATTTGTTAATGTCGTCGTACCATCTGCAACAATGCTTCTTGTGCACAAACAACACTTCTCGAGTTTGTTCAGAAAATAACAAATTGCACTGCGGTATAGTATTGTTCAATGGTTTCTGTCTTCTGTTATAACAGCTAAGTGATGTTTAAGTGGAGCTGTTATAGAGAGAGAGAGTCCCTAAAATAAACAGTGTGAGCCCCTTAGCTAAACAGTGTTGTGTTGCCCTTCAGATGCAGAGGCAGGCAGGCTGCATCCCTCGCGGCCTCCAGGCTGCCTCCATGTTGCCTGCATGGGCCAGACAGGGCTGAGGTCAAGTGGGCGCCATGAATCACAAATCCCTGGCTGATTTGTAAATTGTCGGGACATTGATTTACAAGGCTGGGGCTAAGGAATGAAATCCTCTCTCAGCAAACGTTGAAGATGGAAGTGTGCTGTGCAGGCAGGCGGGCGGGGGGAGGGGTGTAGTAATCACAGCAGATTGCTCTTAAAAGGAAGGTCATAGCCCACTCTTTGGGTGATTAAACCTTTTTACCAGTGTAGTGTTTTCTCCCTCATCACAAAGGCCATCATGGAGTGGGAGCTGTTCACAATGGCCCACCAGAAACAACTCATACTTCATACAGTATGTTCATGTACATCTTGCTTATTTAAAGGTGCAATATTCAGAAATAGCTCCGCCATTTCCTGGTTGCTAAAATTCGAATAGTTTGCCTAATTTTAGTTTGTGACAAAACAAGCAGTGTATAGTGTAGAAAATCACTTTACCATCTAAAACATATTTTCAATAACCGAAAATATTGTGTTTGAAGCTGCCGTACAAAACTGAAAGTAAAAGATGCAAAAACAAATTTAAGGGAAGCATAGAAATAGCGCACATTGAACAGATCTGCCGCTTGTTCGTCTTGGTTCAATGAGAATGACAGATTTATAACTCGCATTTCTATGTGAATTTGATCGGGTCACCCAAAAAAGTACAGAATTTCAGCTTTAACACATAGTGAATTGTAGGTCTAATTAAAGTCATCTTTCATATGAGTTGCAATATGATAATTATACCTGAGCTTTTCATGAACGTTATACATATTTAAATGTTTACTTGTTCTTGTTTTATCACAATCTGTGTTGATAATCTTGTCATCATACTGTTGGTGTAGTCTGTGTTGGTGCCTCTACTCTCTGTCGGCACCTCTCTGGCTTTGTGCAGTACTCTTTGTTCTCACACTAGAATATTGCATATTTCCCTTCCATCTGGAGACTGAGCTGAGCTCAGCTGAAAGATTGATTTACCAGAGGTTCAATATAATTGGATCTCACTCCGTTTTCAGAGCAGAATATTTTGAATGTTAGGTGCAGCCAACATGAAGGGAGCGGGGGAGGGGGCAGCAAAGCATGAAAAAGATACTAGTGCTAAGTAGAATATCATTGAACAAAACTTATGATGTGGTTATTCCAGATGTGGTTCCCAGAAATGTGACCATTTCCGTCTTTGTGAATTTGAAATCAATATGTATTATTATTATTWTTTTTATTACAATATGAGAAAATATATGGATAGTAATGTAATGTGCAATGGTCCTGACTCCTGGAGTTAGTTTCCTTCATTTTAAGAATATCAAAACATTACAATAACCGTACACCATGAAATTACATCTACAACATAATTAAATGTATTGTAAAGTAGGCCTGACAGTAGCTTACATTAGTCAGTGTCATCTCTGCAGTCTGTGTGTAGTMCTATCAGGTCTGTCTGTTAAACTCCTGTCCAAATGGCTGTCACTCAGTATGACCATTCTAGTTTTACCGGAGGGAAGCTTTAGAGGAAATTTACAGGATGTACAACAAGCAAGCACTGTCTGAGCTTGTCCTGACTCAGCCCTTCTTTTCTGTCTTGTAGTAGCAGACTGTCGAGTCTTGGAGGGATTGCAGAGGTTTTCGTCCATCCCCACCTACTTGCCTGTCAACTACCAGGTGGTCAACGCAGAGTCTGCCTTCTTCCTGAAGGAGGCCAACCAGGAGTTTATGAGGAACTCCAGCCTGCTGTCGCGGACAGAGCCCTTCTTCATTTACCAGGCCCGCAGCATGCCCTCAGTAAACGCCAGCTATGGACCCCTCTCTGTGGAGCAGCCTGTCCCCCCGGAGCTCATCCAGCACCCTGGAGCCTTTGTGGCGTCCTCCATGTTCACCTTCAACTGGAAGGTGCAGACCTTCATCATTCAGGAAAGGATCTACCTGGCCAAGCCCAGGGTCCAGGTGCTGTTCTATGTGGCCGGCAGGGACTGGGACGACTACAGCGCCATCGACAAGCTGCCCTGCGTACGCATGTTTGCCTTCCATGAGACCCAGGAGGTGCGTGGCACCTGCCAGCTGAAGGGGGAACTGGGGCTGTGTGTAGCTGAGCTGGAGCCCCTGGCTGGCTGGTTCAGCCCCCCCAGTGTAGTGCCTGGGCGTCAGAGGACCATAGAGTTGGCCGAGGGAACCACCGTGGAGCTCTACTACATGTTACAGTCAACAGAGGCAGGGGAGTGCCACTCGGAGGAGGCCCGGAAAGGCAACTCCATCCGCTCGGATCAGGAGGGTCTGTTTGGCTCATCCACCTCCACCCCCATGAGGAGGATCGGCAGTGTGCGTCTGTACCAGATCCCTGCCACTCCTTTCCTGACTGAACACAGGCTGGATAGTAACTTCCTGGTCATGGTGCCAGCCATGCCCATGAGGCAGAGGGACACTGTCTCTGCCTTCATCACTGCCTCAGCCTTCTCTCCTGTGGAAATGTTCACCCTAAGGTAAGACAATACTGTACATAAGCGTGCTCTGATATTAAGGTTAATAATTAGACCTGTGCATATCTTCATACAAAGTGTCTCTGCAATTCTGTATTAAAGAGTGAAGAAATTGAGAAATGAACAACTCTTTGTAGTACAAATCAAATCAAAGTGTATTTGTCACGTGCGCTGAATACAACATGTGTAGACCTTACAGTGAAATGCTTACTTACAGGCTCCAACCAATAGTGCAAAAAAGGTATTAGGTGAACAATAGGTAGGTAAAGAAATAAAACAACAGTTGTAATTTAAAACACCCTAGTTGTAATTCAATTAGCAAGGAGTATAGAGCAAGTGTAATGTTTGGCAGTTAGGCTGTTAGTTCTGATTTAATTATGAAGTTATCTCAGTGTTTTGGGGTCTCCAAAATTAAAGTTACTTTACTCATTTTAGCCAAGCTTATGTAATTCAGTGAAAACAGGGAGTGGAGCATCTCTATCTCAGATACATTCATTGAAGCTGTAASTTGTAATTAGAATGTGCAGATGAGATTAAGTGATTTAGATAATTAACACACAATGCAAATGAGGATGTCATTAATTAAAATGCATTTCCATTAGCGTAATGACTGCAAGCCTGATCTTAATCACACTGGTTGGGAACATTTATAAACCATAAGAGATGCCGTGACTAAGGGTCAAGCCAATTTGTCAACCTGTGTAAATGAAAACAAGCCAACTGGCTGATTGGATTGTTTTCTGCGTAGGTGAGTGGAAATGCTGAAACTAGTTTAAGTTAGTTACACTATACTTTTCTCATCCTGAACCGTGGAAATAGAGGACAAGTTGTCATAAATGTCCAATATATTCCATTGTTCTCAGAGTCTAGATTTGATGTTGAATATCTCTCTCAGCGATCTCTGACTTTCACATGAAATCTAAATTATAATCTAAATGAAAACTAGAACATAACATTTAATCACCAGATATTTATTCTGGTGAGATGAGGTAATGGCAAGTTTGTAAATAATCATTTTTTTTGATCCCATTAATAAAGAACTGGTCACACAGACTTAGCCTGTGGTGTTTATATTTGGCAGTAGTGTATTTTGTGATTACCAGTCTGTACTGGCCAGCTGAGAGATTCAGATATGGAGAGGCCTTTGGTTTCAGGCCTCTGCATGTTACTAGGTGATAAGAGTGTCCTCGTGTGTACATGTGTTAGGATGCTCAATCACCAGGACAAGAAAATACGTAGATCTCTTTATACACAACATTATTATGTTTTCTGTACTCAGTCCCTCAACTTCCACCACCACTGGCTGCATGGTGTCTTATTTTTACTATTTTCACAACCAGAATATGGGCATAGTAGCAAGTGGTGGGGCGAACTGGCTGGGTTTTGATTAATTAACAAGTTGAAGTTGTGTTGAGGCTTGACCACTCACTGGCCAATCAGAATGGTTAAATACAGTTGAAGTCGGAAGTTTACATACACCTTAGCCAAATACATTTAAACTCAGTTTTTCACAGTTCCTGACATTTAATCAGAGTAAAAATTCCCTGTCTTAGGTCAGTTAGGATCACCAGTTTATTTTAAGTGAAATGACAGAATTATAGTAGAGAGAATGATTTATTTCAGCTTTCATTTCTTTCGTCACATTCCCAGTGGGTCAGAAGTTTACACACACTCAATTAGTATTTGTTAGCACTGCCTTTAAATTGTTTAACTTGGGTCAAACGTTTCGGGTAGCCTTCCACAAGCTTCCCACAATAAGTTGGGTGGATTTTGTCCCATTCCTCCTGACAGAGCTGGTGTAACTGAGTCAGGTTTGTAGGCTTTGTGATGGCCACTCCAATACCTTGACTTTGTTGTCCTTAGGCCATTTTGCCACAATTTTGGGGTCATTGTCCATTTGGAAACACCCAAGCTTTAACTTCCTGACTGATATCTTGAGATGTTGCTTCAATATATCCACATAATTTTTCTGCCTCACGATGCCATCTATTTTGTGAAGTGCACTAGTCCCTCCTGCAGCAAAGCACCCCCACAACATGATGCTGCCACCCCAGTGCTTCACTGTTGGGATGGTGTTCTTCGGCTTGCAAGCCTCCCCCTTTTTCCTCCGAACATAATGATGGTCATCATGGCCAAACAGTTCTATTTTTGTTTCATCAGACCAGAGGACATTTCTCCAAAAAGTACGATCTTTGTCCCCATGTGCAGTTGCAAACCGTAGTCTGGATTTTTTTTATGGTGTTTTTGGAGCAGTGGCTTCTTCCTTGCTGAGCGGCCTTTCAGGTTATGTCGGTATAGGACTCGTTACTGTGGATATAGATACTTTTGTACATGTTTCCTCCAGCATCTTTACAAGGTCCTTTGCTGTGTTCTGGGATTGATTTGCACTTTTCACACCAAAGTACGTTCATCTCTAGGAGACAGAACGTGTCTCCTTCCTGAGCGGTATGACGGCTGAGTGGTCCCATGGTGTTATACTTGCTTACTATTGTTTGTAAGGAATTGGTACCTTCAGATGTTTGGAAATTGCTCACTAGGATGAACCAGACTTGTGGAGGTCTACAAAAAAAATTCTGAGGTCTTGGCTGATTTCTTTTAAATTTCTCATGATGTCGACAAAGAGGCACTGAGATGAAGGTAGGCCTTGAAATACATCCACAGGTACACCTCCAATTGACTCAAATGATGTCAATTAGCCGATCAGAAGCTTCTAAAGCCATGACATCATTTTCTGGAATTTTCCAAGCTGTTTAAAGGCACAGTCAACTTAGTGTATGTAAACTTCTGACCCACTGCAATTGTGATACAGTGAATTATAAGTGAAATAATCTGTCTGTAAACAGTTGTTGGAAAAAGTTATTGTGTCATGCACAAAGTAGATGTGCTAACCGACTTGCCAAAACTATAGTTTGTTAACTAGAAATTTGTGGAGTGGTTGAAAAACGAGTTTTAATGACTCCAARTTAAGTGTATGTAAACTTCTGACTTCAACTGTATGTGGTTGCTTTAAGTTGTGTATTTATGGTATTTTATGTATTGCGTTGTCATCAACGGCAATTTGAATGTTAGTCTGTTATAGACTAGCTTGTTAAATAGCCTACAAAAATACAATAACAAAATGTAGGCCTATACCATATTTGCTAGATAAGTTGAAAATGTTTTTGAACAGTAATTGCATGGCTTCAATATGGAAGTATATTGTTAACATAGCATTCGCACTGAAATAGGCCTACTGTAAAATGCATTATGTCTGAGCCATGGAAATGCCAAATGTTGTCAGTGAGCAAGATTACATTTACTATTGATAAGACCTAAAAAGACAGTGAATAATTCAAATCAAATTCTAATAAAATGAAACGACAACTTGTTTTAAATAAGCTATGTCTAAATACAGTTACAAGCACCATTATTGCTCCCCGTGTGCGTATAACATTGGGCCTAAGACAACGTAGACAATGGAAGGTTTTACGCACTTCCAACATTTTCACAGGAGCTGGGAAATTATCCAATATAAAGAGAAAGAGGGAATGTTCACTCACAGTTAATGACCCAAATATACATAGCTATAGCTTACCATCGCCTTTGATATGGCCAGTAGTGACTTTCCCATGTGAAAGGTAAACAAACAAAGATGAAAATATAGCATACAAGGGGATTCAGCACCATGGACAGCAATCGGAATTCCCGCGATTAACAGTTAGGTCCATAGCATTTTTACAAAATGATCACTGAAAAACAATAAGCAGTCTTTTTACATATCTTGATGTTCCTTAACAGGCTTCTTTGACACCTTTCATGCAATGGGCATCACCCATAATGAGTCCAAATGTTTCACAGGAGCTGGATAAAGATAATGTACAATATATAAAAAAGGAATGTCTGTTTTGCTGCTTGTGATATTTTAATAAAACATTGGTGATGTACTGTGTGTGCACCTCCACTGGCAAAATCAATGCCATAACCAAATACGTTACTGCGAAGACCAGCTTTTGGTTGGTCTTAAATATCCCTCGTTGTGCTCACTGAAATTGGCATATTGGCACACGTTTTTAAGGACACACCTCAAATATTTCCACCCCTCCCAACTCAGCGCAGGAGAGCTGATATTAGACAGGTAAATTGCCGAACCTGGCGTAAGTAGTGGTGTAGTGAAGGGTATACGCAGGTATACGCCGTATACCCACTTATTTTTCAGTGGGCATTGTGTATACTCACTTCTTAATTTTTACATTTACATTTACATTTAAGTCATTTAGCAGACGCTCTTATCCAGAGCGACTTATCCCCACAATGCATATGAAAATAGTGTAGTGGAGGTATACGCCGTATCAATTAATAAGGTTGATGGAACAGATCAGAATGTTTTGCTTAAAATCTTTATAAACTACTATTTCTTCACATTTTAGGCGCAGCAACGTGCACACAGTGTGTAGACATGGGTCTACACACGAATGACACCATTCTACAATGCGCACCGCACATGCGAGCGGTTTCATGGACAGAGATGGAAATATCCATTCGAAATTTAGAAAGAGGAGAGATCTAAAGATGCAACAACTATCATGGGTTGCTAATATGGCTAGGATAATGCCTTTGTCTAGCAGCCAATGACAGAAAGTTTAAATAAGGGAAGTCTTTATAAAATAATTACCTACACTTTTCTATGGAGGGACTTTGGCTCTAGGCAATCTAAACGTCTTAGATTTTTCCTAGACCTCAAAAGTGGTCTCCTGATGTGGATTAAGCATTGTTATGGATTTAGAACATGTTGATGTTTTTTAAGGGTGACAAAAATCTGATTTTCTTTTACAAATCTTAAGCATGTACATTTCTGACTCATTTTACAGCCTCATTTATATGTTTCAATAGTAAGCCTACTATTAGCCTTCTTGCACAGTACAGCTTGGGTTGGTCTGACTGTGAAAGACCAATATGGGATTCATAATTTTAAGTGATTCAGGGCACCTTTCCTTTGCTGGGCGAGACATTTGGGAAGCTTTTGGCAAAATTAGGGCTGAAAAATGGCAGTGTGCCAGTTTTTACACTACGAAATTGCAAACTGACATGCGTTTGACACTAGCGACTCCCTACCGCCAGCCAAAAATAGTGCCCGTAGTCTCTCTACATAGTAAACAGTAACATACTATGAGCCACTTCATTCAGCAGTATACAGATCAAGCTCAATGTAATTACAGCCTGTCAGTGGTACTGTAAACAACTTTATCCTTACTCTCTGATTCCCACTCTCAATCTTCACCTCCCTCAACTCCATGTTTATTCAGAGACACATGCTGTGACAGAAACCAGAGATGAGAACTCATGTACAATCATAGCCAGCCAATGGGTTGTTTGATTGACACCTAATTTCTGGACCCTCTTTAATATTTCCYTCTTGTTACAGAATGGCTAGTGTGATTGGAATAAAAGGAAGTTCGGATCTGGCCAAGATCCATGGGTGATTAAAAACTCAGAAGGAAAGATTATATCTTTACTCTTATTTGTATACTTACAAGTTAATTCAGACTGACAACATAAACAAGCAGATTGAAAGAATCTAATATGGATTGTGAAGTGATTGTGTAGATTTTTATTTATTTACTAACAGGAGAGAAAAGTGATCAAACTTGACAATCTATTCCTTGGAAGAAACATATTTGTCCTTTACCTTGGTTTTCTGGCTTAGATTTCCTGGAATTTCCTGATGTGTTACATGTTTCAGATGGAACAATCTCCTCCACCAGATCACAAAGGCCTGACCTGTAAACTACTTGGAGCTGATAAGAGTCCAAATGACCACTGAATGACAAATTACTCTCTATAGGGTGAGACAGATACAGTCTCTCTTGTTTCCAGTCTCCCAGAGGAAGAATTATTTTCACCATGGTATATCTTTGCATGATCGGAAATTCTCCCCGTATTTAATTACAAAAGTGTCCGTCATTTGGAATGTTACTCTCAATATGAGTATCGGTTGATTCAATGCTGCTAACATGAGTCAGTGTTGAGATTTGCAATTACCAATGGCAATTACCGTAATGTATCTAAACAACTTGAACACGTTTTGAAATCAGAGAACATTGCTGTACACCATAATAAACATTCTGTCTGAATATGATTAAACTGGATTAGGCCTGATAATTGTTTATTCTTAGTTGATTCTCGCTTGATATTTTCATGCTGTGTTAAATTGATGAGTGGGTAGTAACAGAATCTCTACAGAACTGATTGCACTATCAAGTCCAATTATGCCATTTCATCTTGTTTATGTGTATTGGATTCCTGCAACCGGGCCAATTCATCTCCTTTCAAAAGAACAAAATTAGAAAAAAGTATAGGAATAAGCTTAGCATCCACAATTTGAAGGACAATTAACATAATGCAAGTAATACATAACATGAAGTCATTAGCATAATATGTTTTCAGCAATCATTGTAAGACTAGTATGGTTATAAGTCATTGATAATTTACTATCCCTCAGTATTAGATGGTTTATATGCAAATCAGATTATCCACAAAAGCTAGAATACAGACTTAGAATGATATTTTCCCCAGGACATAAAGCATATAGTATCATAAAGAAAGGCAAGTTCACTAAAAAAAAGTGCCCTACTTACAAGCAATTCAATCACTCAGCGTGCTAACCGCCGACCAGACTATCTTTGTAGCCTATGTACTGTTGATCAACATCAACATCAATGGATTCTCCATATTGCTTGCATTTTGACGTAGATTGATGGGAGTCACACAATGACTTGCTATTAGAGGATGGTTACTATGTTCCTGTCTAATTATCTAAAGTAGCCTCCACATCCAAACAAGTGCAGAGTCCATCTCTAGAACAGGGAGATATGCATTAGATCTAAGGTAGCTCAATAACACAATGCCGTGTTTCATGATGAAACTCAATATGCTGAGACATTATAAAGTGAGGATCATGTCTTAGACGTTCTTGTGAAACAACCTCTGTGTGATCAGAAAGCTGTCATTAGATGTCTTTAGGATGGCCTCTTTCATCAGGGACAGCAGTGACTTCAGGGTAGATTGAAAACAGTGCACTGATTCAGTATTGGAATCAATACATTGGCATGGAATAACACCATTTGATTACATGTTTCTTTCATGTAAGGTCTCAGGTTTTTATAGACTGAGACCATGTTTGTGTATGTGTGCGTGTCTGTGCGCATTGTGCAATGCATGGCTGTGTGTATGCGGGTGTTGTGCATTATGTTGATTTGTTTGTGTGTGTCTGTGTTTACTTGTACCGCCAGATAAATACTGTTGCTTCTCCCCTCATAATTTGTTTGAATAATTTGCCCTCCACCAAGAACAATTTACAAACATTTGTCTGAAAACAAATTTAAATAAAACTTGGAGCTGTTGCCTGTGGGAGCAATAGGGAAGTGTGCGTCTGCGTCCAACTCACACTCTCAAACACTTAGATCCCCGGAACGCAGTCCACTTTCCAGCTCACTCTCCAGATCCCAATCACCYGAATTCTAATCACCTGTTCACACACCTGCATGTCATCATCCCACACTATTTAGTTCAGTTCCTTGCATCCCATCACTGTGAGGTATTGTTTGTTTTTGAGACACACTTTTTCAGAGCTCTGGTTTTTCCCGTACTTCTCGCCTCCCGTGTATGATAGTTTTTGCCTGCTTCACTCACAACACCTTTTGCATATTCCCTGCCAGTACTGTTGCCATTTTTGAACCTACCATGTATGACCTTTTGCCTGCCCCTGGACCCAGCTACCTACCTCCTCCTATGGTCCCCTTCAATAAATAGCTGCTGCGCTTTGCGCTTGAAACCAGCTCTCTGTCTCCCTCGTGTTCATTACAGAATACCTCACCGAAAACTACGAATGGATTCAGCGGAACTGCAGCTACSTCTAGCCCGACAGGAGGAATGGATTGATGAACTCTGTGACCTCCTTCGCCAGTCCATTCCTGCTTCACCCATATCAGGTGCCACAGCCTCCTCTCGTTCATTCTCCACTATATCCATGCCTAATCAATACGACGGCTCCCCAGTGAAATGTCAAGGATTTATCATTRAGTGTAACCTGTACATAGACTATCACCCTGCTGACTTCACCTCTGACAAAGACAGGGTGGACTTCGTCATCTCCCTACTCACAGGCAAAGCTCTGTAATGGGTCACAGCCCTGTGGGCTGCTCAAGGTTCTGATCTGTCCTCTGAATCACGTTTCCACGCCTTCTTCAAGGAGGTGTTTGACCATTCAGTTTCAGGTCGTCACACCAGGGACCTGTTATGTGAGCTGCAGCAGGGCCGTCGCTCCACCACTGAGTATGCCCTTGAGTTCCGCACCATGGCTGCCGGCAGTGGATGGAGTGAACCAGCTTGTCACGTTCCTGACCTGTTTTCTGTTAGTTTTGTATGTGTTAGTTGGTCAGGACGTGAGTTTGGGTGGGCAGTCTATGTTTTCTGTTTCTATGTTGGTTTAAAGGGTGACCTGATATGGCTCTCAATTAGAGGCAGGTGGTTTTCATTTCCTCTGATTGAGAGCCATATTAAGGTAGGTGTTTTCACACTGTTTGTTTGTGGGTGGTTGTCTCCTGTGTCAGTGTCTGTATGTTACGCCACACGGGACTGTTTTCGGTTTTGTTTGTTTGTTTGTTTTATGTAGTCAGTTTTCCTGTTATTGCGTTCTTCGTGTTTCATGTAAGTTCGTCGTCCAGGTCTGTCTACATCGTTTATTTGTTTTGTTAATTATTCAAGTATAGTTCGTTGTTTTTGTCGTGTTTAAATAAATTCATTATGTCCTATGAAAACGCTGCATTTTGGTTCAATCCCTGCTCCTCCTCTTCGGATGAAGAGGAGGAGGAGAACCGTTACACAGRTCTCCTTACAGTCTACTGGAGGGGTCTTAATCAGGAGTTACAGACCGAACTAGCCTGCAGAGGAGATTTAACGGACCTAAACCAATACATCTGGATGTCCATATCCATTGGAAACCTACWGGTGGACCGCAGKCCTATACAGTCGACCATGGCCTGCGAGTCTTCCACGCCCTTCTCTCGTCGGTCCAATAGCCCCGAACCCATGCAACTCGGCCGCGCCCCTCTCACGCCGGCCGAGAGACAATGGAGGTTACGTGAAAACCTGTGCCTCTATTGTGGAGAGAGTAACCACCTACTCACTAGCTGTCCGATTCGCTCCCCTCGAGAGGGTGACCACAACCCCTCCACTTCTGCCCAGGTAAGCACCTCCACGTTTTTGAATATTGGCTCTTGCTAATGGGGTTTCTCAGTTTGTGGAGGGACTAGTGGACTCGGGGGCTGCTGGAAATTTCATTGACGAACAATTGGCACAACAGTTAAGAGTCAAACTAATCCCTGTTAATCCTCCCTTTAGGATTAATACGCTGGACGGACAACCTCTCGGAACTGGTCTTGTGATTCGCATGACCGACGGTATCACCCTTCAGATTGGCCTCCTTCACTCTGAGGTCATTCAGTTAATGGTGTTGTCTTCACCTAAAGAACCCCTCATCCTCGGTCACCTCTGGCTAAGCCTTCACGATCCTGCCGTCTCCTGGCGACAAGGGGAACTGCTGTCATGGTCTCCCGCCTGTTTTAAGAACTGCTTCAGTCCTGTCGAGCCACCTCTATAGAAGTGTCATGACGTGGCCCTTTCTGGGTGTAGATCGTGGCTTCCCCTTCTCTCACTCTCTCCCACACCCTGGTTCTGTTATCTCCGGTCGTACATTCCTGGCAGAGACTCTCTTCCCCTTTTCATGCAGAGAGACGCCACAGAGTGAACAAAGGATTTCACGTGGCCAAACTCCACATTTCTCAATTATGGTGTTTGCATCTAATTGTTGTATAAAATGAATAAGTAAAGATTAAACTATTTGTGAAATGATGTGATGTTAACTTTTAATTTTGAGAGAATTGTATTCCCTGTAAAGTTTAACAAGTCAGCGGCCACGCCCCTGTGAGCACAGACATGATCTGGCGTCATGAAACCGCCTTTTTCTATTGTTACGAATAAAACCCCCTCCTGAGGAAATCCTCTTCAGACAACGCATACCTCGGTGTAAACTGAGGTGGCACAGGTTTGAGTACCAAGACTAAGCAAACCCACAGCAGGAGCTGTGATTGCGAATAGTTGAGTACCAAAACTATACCACGTGGAGCATTGGCTACACGGCTGGAAATGGTTAAACTCTGACTATTGATCCCTAAAGAATAAGAGCAAATCTTAGATACTAATTACTAGTCTGCAGCTAGAAATTGTTAACCTGGGATGTGAATACCGACAAACGCGAAACATCTACTCTAAGAACAATGGACGCCTGACATATCCATTACAACAGACACTATCAGGAACTGCCGATAGAGAAACAACCATGAGTAACCAGAGACTCTCTGATGAACTGACTCTCCAACAGAGAAGACAACGACATATGGGCGTAAATATATTATTTGCAATTATTCCCGAATGAGCGAGCGTTCATGTGCAAAGGATTAGCATTTCAATTAAAATAATTATCCACTGTGTGTAGTGATCTATTTAGTCTTTCCCGTTCTTTCTCAGTCCACATCCCCTTCCCTTTGTCCAGCAAGCTGTCATATCGGTTTAGCCCACTAGGGGATCTTCCCTATCATTGTAAGTAACCAATATCTACTGTTTGTTTGTTTATGCAGTTCTGTGATTATTTAGTTAGTAAATAAATMATTAATTTGTGTATGGATGATTCATAGTTTAGGCTGGGTTCGTGCAGATAACCAAGAATTCTACGACATTTGAAATGAGACTGATGTAAGGTAAAGAATAATTCATTAATAGAAGACTAATTGATCGGATAATAAAATATCTGAAATGTTATATCCGAACATTCCAAACAAGAATGATGGAGGCCACTGTGTTCTTGGGGACCTTCAATGCTGCAGACATTTTTTGGTACCCATCTCCAGATCTGTGACTTGACACAATCCTGTATTGGAGCTCTACGGACAATTTCTTCGACCTCATGGCTTGGTTTTTGCTCTGACATGAACTGTCAACTGTGGGACCTTATATAGATGGGTGTGTGCCTTTCCAAATCATGTCCAATCAATTGAATTTACCACAGGTGGATTCCAATCAAGTTTTAGAAATATCTCAAGGATGATCAATGGAAACAGGATGCACTTGAGCTCAATTTCAAGTCTGGGCTGAATACTTGTGTTGACAACATCACCAATGCAATTCCTAATGAAGCCAGTCGTTAGCTCGTTGATGTTATCGGTGGAGTATCAGAACATATTCCAATCAGCACTAACAAGCTGTCTTTTTAAATATTTTACCTTTATTTAACTAGTCAGTTAAGTCAGTTAAGAACAAATTCTTATTTTCAATGACAGCCTAGGAACAGTGGGTTAACTGTCTTGTTCAGGGGCAGAATCCCTTGTCAGCTCAGGGATTCGTTCTTGCAACCTTTTGGTTACTAGTCCGACGCTCTAACCACTAGGCTACCTGCCGCCCCTGTTCTGTAGCATAAGCTCTGATTCTGTCTACCATTTCGCAACGGAGCGAGTCACGATTACTTCCTGTTTGAGCTTTTGCTTGTAAACAGGAAGCAGGAGTATGGAGTCATGATCTGGTTTGCCGAATGGGGGACGAGGGAGGGCCTTGTATGCATGCTTGTGGGTACAGTAACAGTTGTCCATGACTTTATCTCCCCTAGTGGTGAAGTAGATGTGTTGATGGGAGTTGGGCATCACGTGTCTTAATGACACAGAATTTAAATCGCCAGCAACAAGTAAAGCAGCCTGCAGGTGCAAGTTTTCCCGGTTGTTTATAGCCTTGTACAGTTCGTTAAGTGCCAGCTTGTTTTTTAACTTGTCTTGAGTTAGAATGTATACAACAGTCACAATAGCAGCTGAAAACTCTCTTGGGAGGTGAAAGGGTTGGCATTTGACCGTCAGGTATTCCAAGATGGGTGAGCAATGGGCCGAGACTTCCACTGCGCTCGAGTCGGCACACCWTTTGTTGTTGTTGAAGATGCAAACACCTCCCCCAATCAATTTCCCTGATTGAGTACACTGCTGTACAGTCCTGTCCGCTCAGTGAATGTTTGTGTGTGTGTGTGTACGCGGGACCGGATGCACACTCTGAAAGCCAAAAGCATGAACTACTTAGGGAGAATAAATTTGCCTCATCTTTAAAAGGCAATGCATCAGTAAGCACATTATCATTATGTGTGCTGATGGACAGTGAACAGTGAACTAATGTATGCAGCGATGGCCTGAAAAAGAAATCAGCAGGTGCAGGATACTATGACTCAGAGAATGCTCAGAGGAGGGGAATGGTGGGGAGTGGAGGAAGGGACTCGCAGAGATGCCAGGTCTTTACTAAAGCTTCAGGGCGAGTGTGTTTGAATGCTGGCAGGTGAGTGGGCTGTGGTAGTGCGTGGTGGACTGTGGCTGACTTGTCAAGTGAGTTAATTAGCTTTCTTAAGTTTTTCCTGGACAGATTTTACTTCTGATTATACAACAGCATGACCCATAATGCTTCAGTAACATTGCTCTACAGTTGAATTGGTTGTAGTCCCTCTCTTTCAATTCCTATCACAGAAAGGCATATCCTCAGCTTTTGCTCTAAACCTCTACTCTGCTCCAGGCCTTTAGATGGGGTTTATTCTTGGTCCCTTTAATTTAAGACTCGAATCAGGCACAAAGTAACCTAGTCCTGCACGCTCAAATCCTGCCCACTACATCCACATGTGTATCCTGCACCCTGTGGTGGTGGTGGTGCAGCTCAACTATCTTCCTCATCCATATCAGAGATCCAATGGGAATATTGTCTCAATTCTCACCCCTCTGATGTATAACTGGTCGACAGCAGTGTACTCAGTATGAGTATCAGTATGGCCAACTAAGGCCAGGGTATAGGAAGTAGTGATGAGGGGGGTAGATCAGAATTCTCTTCGATTATAATCACAGTCGTGTACATCCACCCCAAGCAGACACCTCTARGGCCCCGAATGAACTTCATTGAACTCTATATAAACTGGAAACCACATAACCTGAGGCTGCATTTATTGTAGCTGGGGATTTTAACAAAGCTAATCTGGAAACAGAGGTCCCTAAATTTTATCAGCATATCGAATGCGCAACCCGGGTTGGGAAAATTCTGGATCATTGTTACTCACCTTATTTTATTATTTATTATTATTATTATTTATTTCTATTTTTTATATTTCTATTTCTATTATTATTATATTATAGATTATTGTTATCTCACCTCATTTGCTCACATTGTATATAGACTTATTTTTCTACTGTATTTGTTTTACTCCATGTGTAACTCTGTGTTGTTGTATGTGGTCAGATGCTGCTTTGCTTTATCTTGGCCAGTCGTCAATATGAAATGAGAACTTGTTTCTCAACTTGCCCTACCTGGTATAAAAAAGTAGAAAGAGATAAAAAAAAAAAAAATACTCGAACTTCCACGACGCAAACGAAGCCATCCCTCGCCCCCTTTAGGAAATCTGACCACGACAATACGATTTGTTGCTCCCAGCTTATAGAACAGAAAACTAAAGCCAGAAACCCCCGATGACTCAGGTTATTCTGATTATTTTAACGCTGTCGACCAAATCTGATTCCACATTACAGAATGCTTTTCGATCACGTGACTGAAGAAATGTTCCAGATAGCGTCGAACAACAACGTTGATTATCGCTGATTCGGTGAGTGAGTTTATTAGCAAGTGCAATCGTGATGTTGTAACCAACCATGACTATAAAACTTACCCAACCAGAAACCGTGGATTGATGGCAGCATTCGCGCAAAACTGAAAGCGCGAACCACTGCTTTTATTCAGGGCACGGCGTCCGGAAACATGACCGAATACAAACAGTGTAGCTATTCCCTCCGCAAGGCAATCAATCAAGCTAAGCATCAGTATAGAGACAAAGTAGAGTCGCAATTCAACGACTCAGACACGAGAGGAATGTGGCAGGGTCTAAAGTCAATCACAGACTACAAAAAAAAACCCAGCCCTGTCATGGACCCTGATGTCTTTCTCCCAGACAAACCAAACAACTTCTTTGCTCGCTTTGAGGACAATACAGTGCCACCAACACGGCCCGCTACCAAAACCTGCGGACTCTCCTTCACCGCAGCCAACGTGAGTAAAATATGTAAACGTGTTAACCCTCGCAAGGCTGCAGGCCCAGACGGCATCGCTAGCCGCGTCCTCAGAGCATGCGCAGACCAGCTGGCTGGTGTGTTTACGGACATATTCAATCAATCCCTATCCCAGTCTGCTGTTCCCACATGCTTCAAGAGGGCCACCATTGTTCCTGTTCCCAAGAAAGCTAAGGTAACTGAGCTAAACGACTATCGCCCCGTTGCACTCACTTCCGTCATCATGAAGTGCTTTGAGAGACTAGTCAAGAATCATAACACTGCCACCCTACCTAACACCCTAGACCCACTCCAATTTGCTTACCGCCCCAATAGGTCCACAGACGACGCAATCGCAATCACACTGCACACTGCCCTAACCCATCTGGACAAGAGGAAAACCTATGTAAGAATGCTGTTCGTTGACTACAGCTCAGCATTTAACACCATAGTACCCTCCAAACTCGTCATTAAGCTCGAGACCCTGGGTCTCGACCCCGCCCTGTGCAACTGGGTCCTGGACTTTGACGGGCCGCCCCCAGGTGGTGAGGGTAGGTAACAATATCTCCACCCCGCTGATCCTCAACACTGGGGCCCCACAAGCGTGCGTTCTCAGCCCCCTCCTGTACTCCCTGTTCACCCATGACTGCATGGCCATGCACGCCTCCAATTCAATCATCAAGTTTGCAGACGACACTACAGTGGTAGGCTTGATTACCAACAACGACAAGACGGCTTACAGGGAGGAGGTGAGGGCCCTCGAAGTGTGGTGTCAGGAAAASAACCTCACACTCAACGTCAACAAAACAAAGGAGATGATCGTGGACTTCAGGAAACAGCAGAGGGAGCACCCCCTATACACATCGACGGGACAGTAGTGGAGAAGATGGAAAGTTTTAAGTTCCTCGGCGTACACATCACTGACAAACTAAAATGGTCCACCCAGACAGACCTCAGGAGGCTGAAGAAATTTGGCTTGTCACCAAAAACACTCACAKACTTTTACAGATGCACAATCGAGAGCATACTGTCGGGCTGTATCACTGCCTGGTACGGCAACTGRTCCGCCCACAACCGCAAGGCTCTCCAGYGGGTAGTGAGGTCTGCACAACGCATCACCGGGGGCAAACTACCTGCTCTCCAAGACACCTACACCACCCGATGTCACAGGAAGGTCAAAAAGATCATCAAGGACAACAACCACCCGAGCCACTGCCTGTTCACTCTGTTATCATCCAGACGGTCAGTASAGGTGCATCAAAGGTGGGACCGAAWGACTGAAAAACAGCTTCTGTCTCAAGACCATCAGACTGTTAAACAGCCATCACTAACATTGAGTGGCTGCTGCCAACATACTGACTCAAATCTCTAGCCACTTTAATAATAAAACATTGGATGTAATAAATGTATCACTAGTCACTTTAAACAATGCCCSTTTATATAATGTTTACATACCTTACATTACTCATCTCATATGTATATACTGTACTCTATACCATCTACTGCATCTTGCCTATGACGTTCGGCCATCGCTCATCCATATATTTATATGTACATATTCTTATTCATTCCTTTACACTTGTGTGTATAAGACAGTTGTTGTGAAATTGTTAGATTACTTGTTAGATATTACTGCATGGTCGGAACTAGAAGCACAAGCATTTCGCTACACTCGCATTAACATCTGCTAACCATTGTTAATGTTGACCAACTAAATTTATTTTATTTTGATACAGTTACAGTTGAAGTCGGACGTTTACACACTACCACCTATTATCCAAAAATACATTTAAACTGGAACCGTTTAATTCACAATAGTATCCTGACATTTAATCCTATTAAAGAGGTTAGGATCACCACTGTCTATTTTAAGAATTGAAATGTCAGAATAATAGTACAGGATTAAGAATTTACTTTCAGCTTTTCTAATTATCTTTCATCATCACTTCCACAAAGTTTGTGGGTCCAGCAGAGGTTTACATACACTCAATCAGATTTACTTCTAATGTTAATTGGTAATGTCTACTTTCAGCTTCCCAATACATTCGTATTTCCTTCCCATTTGGACATCTAATTTTGCCCATCTCTGAAAGATCTGCTGAGTCTGAGTCAGGTTTGTGGCCTCCTTGCTCGCAACAAGCTTTTTCGTTCTGCCCACATATTTCTAGTTAGGTATTGAGTTCAGGGCTTTGTGATGGCCACTCCAATACCTTGACTGTTGTCCTTTAAGCCATTTGCCACAACTTTGGAAAAGTATGTTGGGTCATTTGTCCATTTGGAAGATACCGTTGCCACCAGCTTTAACTTCCTACTGATGTCCTTTTGAGATGTTGCTTCAACATATATCCACATCAATTTTCCTACCTCATGATGCCATCTATTTTTGTGAAGTGCACGAGTCCCTCTGCAGCAAAGCAACCACACAACATGATGCTGCCACCCTCCGTGGCCTTCACGGTTGGGTATGGTGTTCTTCGGGGCTTGCAAAGCCCCCATTTTCCTACCGAACATAACGATGTCATATGAGCCAAACAGTTTCTGTTTTTTTCATCAGACCAGAGACATTTCTCCAAAAAGTACGATCTTTAGCCCCATGGTGCAGTTGCAAACCCGTAAGTCTGGATTTTCTTATGGTGGTTTTGGCAGAGCCACGGCTTCATTCTTGCTGAGTCGTGTGTTCGGCAAGGTTATGTCCGATATAAGGATCTTTCCGTTTATGTACTTTTGGTTATAGATCCTTTTCGTACCTGTTTCCTTCAGCATCTCTACAAGGTCCTTTCTGTTGTTCTGGGATTAGATTTTGCACTTTTCGCACACAAACAGTAACATTCATACTCCAGGAGATCAGAACATGTTATGACGGCTGTGGTGGTCCATGTGTGTTATAACTTCTTGTCGTACTATTGTTTGTACAGAATGAACGTGGATAAAATACCTCAGGATTGGAAATTAGTCCTCAGATAAACAAGAGGCAATGTCGAGGTCTACAGAAAAGAAAATTAATGAGGTCTTGTGCTGATTTATTTAGATTTTCCATGATGTCAACCGAAGGTAGGCACTGAAGTTTTAGATCAGGTAGTGCCTTGAAAATACGTTCACAGGTACACTCCATGTGCCACTCGATGATTAATTTATCAGACATATTGACAATAGCCTATCATAAGCTTCAAAGCCATGGACATCCTTTTTCTGGAATTTCCAAGCTTGTTTAAAGGTCACAGTCAACTAGTGTATGTAACTTTCTGGCCGACTGAAATTCTAAGTTGATTACATGTGAGATTTATAAGTTGGTAATATGAGAGTCTGTTGATGTAAACAGTAATATGTTATGGAATAATTGGTACTTGTGTCATGATAGTAAATCGGATAATGGCTTAGCTAAGTTACGCGGTACGCTTCCTACCTGTAGCTGGTTTTCAAATCAGTTTAACGTCACGCTTGCTCCTGCAAACTAGAAGTAGTGTTGCACCTTGATCTGCAATTTGGCCCCGTGCTTTTGTATGGGAGCGATGAGGTGGAACGGACGGCTTCGGTGGCGTCAGTTGTTAAGACTGAGTGCAGAGGTCCCTGGTTCGGGCCCGAGGTCGGGGCGCATGGATGAGCACTAAGTTATATCACTCATTAACATTTGATGCTGTTACCCGGTCAACTGGTTGCTGCGGAAAGAGGAGGTTGAAAGGGGGGTGAAGTGTTAACGGATGTGAAATGCTAGCTAGTTAAGCGGGTACACCAACTACTAGCGTTTCAATCGCAAGTTAACGGTCAGCTCTGCTTGAAACACTAGAAGTAGTGTTCGGCACCTTGCTCTGCAAGGTTGTGGAGGGCGATGGGTACGCCGCTTCGTGGGGCGAGCCTCGTTAGTCTTTACTGATGATGTGCAGAAGGTCCCTGGTTCGCGGCCCCCGAGATGTCGGGGCGAGGGGAGGTCCCCTCAAAAGTTATACTGGGTTACAACACTGCGCAACTAAATTATTTGCAGTCCCTGACCTGGACTTGCCAAAATCTGTAGTTTTGAAACAAGAAATGTGTGGAGTGGTTGAATAAACTCCGAATGTCTAAAAATGACTACCAACCTAAGGTGAGCTGAAAAGACAGAATTCTGTCCGAATATCCAAACCTGTATATACATCAATATTATTTTGGAGGATATCATAACGATACTTTGACTGCAAGTATCAATTTGTAAAAAATGTAATACTGTAAAACATCAATTAAACACTGAGTCGCATAGCCAACTGTCCCTTTTAATAGTCGGGCAACAGCACAGATTTCCGCAAATAAACGCCTCTTTCAAATAAACGGCAGTTCTAAATACGTTTTTTACGAGGTGAACATTAATTGTTTACGYGGCTTAATGTTTGATTTTATACATTCAGTAATTCCGTAATGACTTGAAAGAATGATGGCAATCATCCATTTTTATCACCAGCAAGAAACTGCTATCCATTGGCTGCTAACAGCTGAGAACTGCTAGCTAACAGCAAGCACAAAAACAGTCAACYACTTCGGGAGTACAGACCCCTAGAAATCGGTTGAAAGTAAGATCTGCCGAAAATGCAAAGTCAAAGACAATAATATTTATTCTGTCAAGGAAGCTCTAGGAATAGWCTTGGTGGTTCCAATATTCCAATGTTTTGGTACCCTTCCCCAGATCTGTGCCTTGACACAATCCTGTCTCGGGGGTCTACAGACAATTCCTTCAAACTCATTGCTTGGTTTTTGCTCTGACATGCACWGTCAACTGTGGGACCTTATGTAGACAGGTGTGTGCCTTTCCAAATCATGTCCAATCAATTGAATTCACCACAGGTGGACTCCAATCAAGTTGTACATAGCTATGTAAATGTGATATTTCTGCCCTAGTAGAAAGGTGAGGGACTTCTACCGTGGCCTGGGCCTGAATGGTGCACTGCTTTAAACTGGACCCAGATTCACTGTCTGCTCAGGGTTTATAGGGGAAGGTCTCTCTCTGTGAGTGTGCTTACTGCATAGGAGACCAGACTGTAACATGGCTGATTCCCTTACTAGCGTTATTCAATCTCTCTCTCTCTCTCTCCTCTCTTTCTCTCTTCTCTCTTCTCTCTTCTCTCTCTTCTCTTCTCTCTCTTCTCTTCTCTCTCTCTCTCTAGTAAAATACTTGGGACTATAATTACAGAATTAGATGGTAATAAATGCTCATGTGTACAATAATGGACAACATTAACCAATGCCTTTGTCGAAATATACTACCTGGCTAATTGTGTAAAAAGGACAAGCGAGTGAGTTTCTATCCAACAGCTAATGTTAAACTATTCTGATCTGTCCCAGAGGCCTGACACTTACACCAGACCCATAATGGTGTAATCTCATTTGAGACATAATCATCTACTATAAACAGCTATGAAATCAGTCGCTATTTCAGTTGGAGTGCAAGATAGAGATGAAAGCCCAAGTGAATGCCGCTTAATGTAATGGCCAGTATCATTGCCCTACGCATAGCCGACCACATTCTGATGAAGCTATTATTTTATATGAAATTGAGATGTAAGCACCCCAGAGATCAGATGGTTGAGATGAGATAAAATATCCAAACCTAAGGTGGATTGACATGAGTTTGAGTGATATGATGGATTTGATGTGAGATCTGCCAATTGGCAGTTGTGTTTGTGAGTGGTTCCGCAACATTCAAAATTAATCACAAATTGCAGCTGGCATAAACGAAAAACTATTTTCTTACTACAATTCCAATGGCCAATAGAGCCATTACCAGAGGCATGGATCAGTTTGATTATCGTTTGTCTGATTTTGCAGCTGCCCAATTGCTCAGTGCYCTGGATTTAATTTGTTCATCTGAGCTTGTGAGCACAATGATAAATGGGTTCAGTAGAGAGGGACAAAAACCCAGCCCATCTGAGCACAGAGCAGATAGTTTTACTGGTGGCAATTCTCCTCACGTATTTAATAAGGCAGCACGGAGGCGCCAGTATGTGTCAAAACCTGACACCTTTTCTGCTGAGCTAGCCTATTGGAATTTAGCCCATTAATGTCTTACATTTTTATAAGCCGGCAGATTGGATCACATGTGCATCTGTGGCCCAGCCAGCAACCCACTGGGAAAAAACTGGTTGAATCAATGTTATTTCCACGTCATTTCAACAAATAAATTCAATGTGAGGACGTTGAATCAACTGATTAGATTTGCAAAAATGTCATCAACGTAAGGGAGTTTCGTCTTTRTTTCACCCAACTATTAACCTAAATCTAATAACATGGCACATTTTTTTTTGTTGATTACATGTTGTATTRACCTTAGTTGACAACTCAACCAAATGTAAATCATAACTAGACGTGTAACTTGATAGAGATTCTGTTGACAAACACTCCTGCCAAAGTTCCACCTTCTGTCCGGAGAGAAATACTGTACCACACTGAGCTGAGCTGAGCAGAGCAGGGCACTGTCCATCCAACCCCATTGGGCTGTCACCCACCCACCACACTGCATGCAGATCCAAAGGGATACTTATCATCTGCAAAAACCCATGCACAATGCAATGCTGTTGTTCAGTATATGGCCCTTGCCCAGACTGTGCAGATGAAATCACTACTAACATGGCCTGTGTTTTAATTATTCTTCTGATGTTGACTAAATATAACTCTTCTTCTTCTCCTCATTGTGAATATGAATATGCTAATCGAAAGCTGACAAGTGTGTGACACCTCCCAGGTATTAATGTTCTCTGTGGGAAGTTAATGGAGGRCAGACTCTTGATGCTGATGAAAACACTGATAAGAATAGAGTTCTAAGGAATGGATCTCCACACATGTTCTGATGTTCTATCTTAATACATACATGCATTCAAGTGAATTGTTTATGTGCAGAACGACTGAATTATATCATGATCATATATTCTATTCAATAGAGAGGACTAATTAATGGGTCAACTTATTAAATCATCATAGTGCTGTATTTCCTTGCTGCAGCCGCCTTTTTACTCTTCTCTGATCAAAGCAGTGGTTGTTATAATTAATTGCAATCTCTAATCCAGACTCATGTTATGTGGCCTTTGTCCAACTCTAATTTCATTATTTTGCTCATTGTATTAATTGATTCAAGTTCACCTTAGATGTTCAGGAAAAGCATGCTGAATCACACAAGTAAGCATTAGCGCTGATGGCATAGCATTTTAATTAGGGAATCTGAAAACCTGGTAAAACAAGGATTTTTTTWATCATCTTGCAAAGACCTAATCCCAAGGGAAAGTAATCTTCAAGTGATCAAGCAGCTGTTATGGGAAAATTACATTAGGAAGACATAAATAATCATCTGATTTTGGATAGACTTAAAATGATTAAAAAAAGGTAACAAAACATGTCCATGTTAGAAAACATGAATAAAGCTAACAATGTCTATTCACAGAGTTGACAGAAAAAAAAATCTGACTCAGAGCATACACGTATTGATAATTAATCTGATTTGTTTTTACCTTAGGCAAGTCAGTTAAGAACAAATTCTTATTTTCAATGACAGCCTAAGAGCAGTGGGTTAACTGCCTTGTTCAGGGGCAGAACAACAGAGTTTTACCTTGTCAGCTCAGGGATTTGATCTTGCAGCCTTTCAGTTACTAGTCCAATGCACTAACCACTAGGCTACCTGCCGCCCTAGTAGGGTGTGTAGCACAAATCAACTCTCTTCCTCTGGGGTGGGTGGTGTGAGGAAGAGCACAAAGATACTGGTCTCCTCTTTAGATAATAATATTACATATATCATTTTGCATATGGAGATAAAAGAAAATCWGAGTTTAGCTCCTTACAACAGTTGTATAAAAATCTGTCAATTAAGAAATAAACGGATCACGGTTGCTCTCCCTTATATACTTTTATATTAACCATCTGTTCATTTTCCTTGATATTTTCAAAAAGATCACCATGCAGGGTAATATACAGTATGTGTTGTAAATTGGGACACAGAAAGTAACATAACATTTCCCTTAATTGATGTTAGTACTAGATTGACAGAATGTACAATATATCTCCAGGCTCCATGTACAGCGCCTAGTAAAAATCTGCACACCCCTTGAACAGTTTTGACATTTTGTGGTGGTAGCATCATGTTATGGGTATGCTTGTCACCGGCAGAGACTGGAGAGTTTGTCAGTATTAAAAGAAGTATGGAACGAGCAACGCCCAGGTAAAAAGTTAGAGGAAACCCTGCCTCAGACTTCTGAATACCTAGCCTTGGGATAGAGCCTTTTATTTCAGCGGGACTATTGCACACATTTGAATGCCAAAGACATTTACATTTACATTTTAGTCATTTAGCAGACGCTCTTATCCAGAGCGACTTACAGTAGAGTGCATACATGTTATTACATTTTTTACATACCGAGACAAGGATATCCCTACCGGCCAAGAGCAGATGCTCTTATCCAGAGAGACTTACAGTAGAGTGCATACATTTTATTATTATTATTTTTTTACATACTGAGACAAGGATATCCCTACCGGCCAAACCCTCCCTAACCCGGACGACGCTATGCCAATTGTGCGCCGCCCCACGGATCTCCCGGTTGCGGCTGGCTGCGACAGAGCCTGGGCGCGAACCCAGCCCAGCCTGGGCGCGAACCCAGAGACTCTGGTGGCGCAGCTAGCACTGCGATGCAGTGCCCTAGACCACTGCGCCACCCGGGAGACGCAGCAGAATGGCTTTCCAATAGGTGTTGAGTGTTCTAGTCTCAGTCCTCTGACTTAAATCTGCTTGAAAATCAGAGACAAGGTTTTAATATTGCTGCCCATCAATGATTCTCAAGCAAATCTACTGAGCTTGAACTATTTCTACTGCGCTTGAGCAAAAACAATGGATTTAATGTTGCCCTAAGAGTTGTGCAAAGTTGGTAGAATCTTATTCAAAATGATTCACAGCTTTAATGGCTGCCAAAGGTACTTCCACCAGGTATGAACTACGTGTGAAGACAAACACAATCAATACTTTTTTAAATGTATTGTTATTCATTTGGAGAATGTTCTATACTTTGTCTTTCACTTTGAAAATGTGAAGTAGGTTTTGAGATCAAATTTTAAGGCAGCAAAATGTGAAAACTGTAACGGGTTGTGTATACTTTCACTAGGCACTCTACCTCAAGTAGGTTATCCTTGTAAATTTCCAGTAAAGTGCATTTCATGAATTCTCATTAATTAACCTCATTTGAAAAATGTGAGAATTCTTACTACGAAATTGATTTCCATTTAATTTGAATGTCAAGTGCATTCTGTCACAACTTTGTATCATATTAGTGAATAGATTCAGAAATGCATATAGACATGAAATAATAGAGTTATATGCTATAATCCGAAGTCTGGGCTTTTAAAATAATTAGTCATGATGGTGTGCTATGTGATGTGTGAAAAGCCCAAGGACACAACCTCTTGTGGGAGCCCATATAATCACTGTCTGCTCTGTTTCTCTATTGATCCTAAAAGGGAGAGTTCTGTTACTTCAGCCACGGGCAGAGTGGGATTTTAATCCTTTTTATCTGAAGAATATCTTATGATTTCAGTATCATTATCTGTTCACAGACACAACTGTGTTTAGCCTGATATGTAACTCTATCTTGCCTAAGCATGAGCATCTCCTCTGTGAGATGGGTGGTGTGGTGTACCTAACCCTGTGTATCCCTGGTATATTTACCTATAGCCTGAAGGTAGTGTGGTCAATCATGTACCCTTCTGTGCTGGAGGGTATTTATTTCTAACCTGTTGCACATACAATATAAATTATCCATAATCTCTGGCATCTACTGATGACCTCCCCCCATAGTCGCTGTTGGAAACCCCTCCAAATACAGGATTGGCCCGGATCATCCCCCTAGACTGTGTTAGATCTATTTGGGATGTTTATCTGTCAGTCTGTCTGGCTGCATCCAGAGATCAGGCCAGATAGACTAACCGTGCCCTCTCCTCTCTGATCAGAGTAACACACTGAGCACCGCATGCCATCAGCACTGCCAGTTCCTTCTTGCTCCTCTCTAACCTACATCAAATAATATGGATTAGTGAATTAATGCCCTATAAGCTTCTCCATTGCATTCACGGTAACTAATGCTATTTGGAAGAAAAATGGTGTGTCAAATTAAAATGTTGTGGTGGCATTCTAGCTCCCTTCCAAATAATCTGTGACACATTCATTTTTCACAAGAAGATGTTTTTTTTTAACATCAATGTTTTTTTTCTATAGACACCACCTCACCTTACTCAGTCACTCATTGTTTTTTGGTTATTTTGGGGTTCATACTGAGCATCAATCAGGTAGGCGGCAGGTGGCTGAGCAGTTAGAGCGTTGGGCCAGTAACCGAAAGGTTGTTGGTTTGAATACCCTAGCCGACAAGGAGAAGAATCTGTTGATGCGCCCCAAACTACTATGGCTGACCCTTTAAAACAGCACATTTCACTGCACCTATCAGGTGTGTGACATAAAAATCACAACCACGCAGCTCTTTAGTATCTCTAGCGGAGATGTCTTGCAGAATGGATGTGGTAGAATTTCAGTACATAAATTCTCCAATGACAGGATGTATCTTCTTCTCTTACCAACAAGCTGTAAGTAACTTCACTGCACAACTCTGTGAACTGAAGTTATCCATATTACATGTGAGACTTTTAAATGCTGGTCAACCATATATTAATGTCTACCAGCTTTGAAAAAGTTCGGAAGCAGATCTTCGGAAGCAGATCATGTTCTATTAGGATATAGGTGTAGGATTACTTATTTGCATATAAGAACTGGCCATGATAATAAGCTGCATGATACATATGTAGGATCTTAATCTGATAATTATTTTGTTGCTGAGAATTTGCAAACAAATACCTTTCTTCTGAAACTCGTCAGTATATTCTTGTTCTGAGAAATGAAGGCTATTCCATGTAAGAAATTGGCAAGAAACTGAAGATATCGTACAACGCTGTGTACTACTCCCTTCACCGAACAGCGCAAACTGGCTCTAACCAGAATAGAAAGAGTGGGAGGCCCTGGTGCACAACTGAGCAAGAGGACAAGTACATTAGTGTCTAGTTTGAGAAACAGAAGCCTCACAAGACCTCAACTGGAAGCTTCATTAAATAGTACCCGCAAAACACCAGTCTCAACGTCAACAGTGAAGAGGCGACTCTGGGATGCTGGCCTTCAGAAGAAACTGTTTTGTTCATGGCCATTTTGAGCCTGTAATCGAACCCACAAATGCTGATGCTCCAGATACTCAACTAGTCTAAAGAAGGTCAGTTTTATTGCTTCTTTAATCAGAACAACAGTTTTCAGCTGTGCTAACATAATTGCAAAAGGATTTTCTAATGATCAATTAGCCTTTTAAATTGATAAACTTGGATTAGCTAACACAACGTGCCATTGGAACACAGGAGTGATGTTTGCTGATAATGGGCCTCTGTACCCCTGTGTAGATATTCCATAAAAAATCTGCCGTTTCCAGCTACAATAGTCATTTACAACATTAACAAAGTCTACACTGTATTTCTGGTTAATTAGATTTGAGTTATTAGTTATTTTAATGGACAAAAAATGTGCTTTTCTTTGAAAAACAAGTACATTTCTAAGTGACCCCAAACTTTTTGAATGATAGTGTAATATATATATATATATAATATAATATATATAATATATATATATATATATATTATATTATATATATATATATATATATATATATATATATATATATATATATATATATAGGTGTAGGATGTTTAAACCATTCATATATAAATATATAATGAATCGTGTAAACATGTTTTTAATGTTTATTTGTTTTAGCTGTTAGTGATACATTTGTCAATACATAGGTGATTAATGTTCTGTTGATTTATGAAGGTTCTCTCATGATTCACAGGTTACTGTAGGGTGTGAAAGGTGGACCTGCAAAGTGTGTGTGGTGTGTGTGTGTGTGTGTGTGGGTTGTGTGTTGTGGTGTGTGTGTGTGTTGTGGTGTGTGTTGTGGTGTGTGTGTGTGTGTGTGTGTGTGTGTGTGTGTGTGTGTGTGTGTGTGTGTGTGTGTGTGTGTGTGTGTGTGTGTGTGTGTGTGTGTGTGTGTGTGTCAGAACCAAGATGATTTGAAGTAGTCCAACATAAAACTACTGCACCAGGTATTCCTCTTCTGTTCCCATGCTGGAGACCAGGGTTTGATTACAACCTGTTACAACGGTGCCAACATTTTGTGGCTGATCTTTCAGCGTGGGAGTGAGTGGATGTGTCAAATACCTGACCTGGCCGAACGCCACTTGGTATGGCTAGGTTTTGTTGTTATAGCTAAACCCTGCCCATTTCCACAATTTATTTTCTTAAAATGTGATTTTGAACTAACCCTAACTAATGACGGCCAAGTTCGATGCGTTGGTCCATCAGACCTTCCCCACGGAAGTGTGCGGAATTGTCTGGGAAGGAGATTAGTTGTAATGTGACTAACATTACATCACTTTAGAGCATATGCCATCCTTAAGCACAACAAGTCACCCTTTATAAAGCACATGCTTATATCATATTCGACATAGTGGGATATGTCATATTTGACATGGGTGATTATGTCACACAGTTATGCCACATTTATTAACCCTTTATAAAGCATGCCATAAAGTTATAGATGCTTTGCAACACATTTATGTAGTGCTTATGACGGCATTACGAAGGCTTTATGAAGTCTTTATAAGCTGAATGTAATTTAAAGCTGGACCCAATAGGGTCAATAATGTCAGCATACAACAAGAAAAGATAATGCATTTTTCTGTCCTAGATTTCCGTTATTCTGAAAGATGTGTTCAGCTAGTCTCAGCCTCAACTCCTACCACAGTACCATGGGATTTAACCAGAGAAGAAATGCTGTACAACACTGTGGCATTTTACATGCGCTTCCAAAATGTGTTGGGTTATTTAACAGGGTGGCATTTCCAAAGGTCATGGCCTTTCTTTGTTCATATGGTGCTTTCGATGTCAATGTTTCAGTGTTCAACATCAGTTTTTCGAGTGCATTTGTCAGCGGCCTGATCCCTGTTAGGGCTGCAGAGATGGCTTATCAGCAGGAGGGATTGATTCTCAGCCAGCTCCCTGTGATCTTTTCCACCTGTCACTCTCCCCTTCATCTCCCAGGCCTAATCGATGGGCTGCACCCAGATACTAAACTCTGCTGAATTACAATTGCACCTGCCAGACAGTTTGGGGAGGGAGGGAGTCTCGACAATGATTTACAAGGCCCCTGTGGTCTATAGGTCTAGCTAAACACACAATGTAATGACTAAAAGTTGACCCATACACTTTACCCTTGAGTCAGGAATAAGGAACTTCTCTGCAGTTCAACTTCTTCTAGTCCGCTGTTGAATTGTTTCTTCTTTTTAATGTTTCATTCCTTCAGATCAAAATCTTGTCACTTTTCAACTAGTATCAAAGTCCAGACAGTGAGAACACGACATACTTTCCCCAGGCAGGCAATTAATCATTATATGAAAGAAAAGGAGGAGCAGAAAGAAGTGGTTTTTCAGAGTCCTCCTGGATCGGGAGAGATGAGCCTCGTGGCCTTTTCTTTCCCCTTAAAGGAATCTTGGGGCCCCTCATGGAGGAGTGAAGTTAAGGATTCATCACTGACAAGGAAATAAAAGTGTGTGTGATCAGGGTGGCTGGMTCAGCAGCACTGGGCTTAATGGAAGACTAATGGGCAAGGGGAGCAGGCCTGACGGGCTCTGAGGAGCCCTGTTCACACTCCCTACACCTGCCATCTATCACACTTCCAGCTGATACTGGGAGATATCTGTACCACGCAAAGGGGTGGGGGTCTGGGGACCAAATAGCCAGCCAGCTGCATGGGGACACAGACAGTGCGGCATGTCATTAGGAACAGCCTGTGTTGTAACCATCCTTTCTGCATCACATATTGAGGCGAAGAGTGTGTTGTCAGTTTGGGATTTGTGCTCAGTCTTAAGGCTCGCACACATCGTACACCGAATGTGGATCTAGCGTTCATCTGCCGATGGTTCAGCGCCAAGTGTTTTAGAGACTACCCGCTGTAGACGTCTGACTGCAGAAATTTGTCACCGATTATACACATGTCAAATCGGTGTGCACTCAGTGCTAAGTACTCTCGGCCAGCAAACGTTATTGGTGTGTCTGAGCCCTTACAAGCAGGGCCTTCCAGCTAATCACAGTGTCATCATGTGGTGTATGATGTTATATGTTCTGGTATATGTTCTGTTATGAAATTCGTAGGATATTTAAGTTGAAAAAATTGATAGCATCTGTATGAGAGGAAGATGATTGAATCTCCATCTTTGTCCATTGAGATGGGTTTGTAATTAAAATGGTGATGTATTCAGCCCAAGTAGGCAATGTCTTGTGTAGGCTGCTACGCGCTCAGTGGTCAGTCTGGATGTTTCTGTTAAACAGTGAGGGTTCAGATGTTTTCCTGCAGTACGGGAGCTCAGGGAGGAATGTGAAAATGATTGGGTCTCGGAGTAAAGAAGGGTAAAGAAAACAGGTTATGGATCTATTTGATCACCTGCCTTCTATGAGTCTTTGCCATGGCAAAACTTCAAAACGGAGTGAATGCTGCTCAGATGGAATAATAAGGAGTACAAAAGCCATTCTTCAGCGCGAGATTGCTATTTACTGTACCATTGTATAGAATAGACCGAAAAACATCAACAACATCCTTGCCAAAAAACTAAATGTTTTAAGAGCTAAATGCAATTACAAACAGGAGAGAGGTAGGCAGGCACATAATGCACAAAGACAAGAGGGGGGTGGTGAGTGGGTTGTCAACACAGGTTTTGATTCCAGCAGATGTAGTTGTTGATGTATGCCCCAGATGGCTGTTGGTAGGGTGCTGCTAAGTGTAAGGAGGACATTAGAGCTGGATTACCCTCCTCCCCAGCTCAACCTGGGACATAAACGATTCAAAGTTGGCCATAGTGGGAGTAACCATAGAATTATTTGGGAGTAACCTTACTGAGTAAAGTATTTGTCATCATTTAATTTTAGCGAATCACAACACTGAGAAGGTGTTGTGGGAGATGATTGGTTGGTAGATTAAGCCGATTAAACCAACGCCTATGTGCTGGGAGTTTCTCCCGGTCTTTCTGTATTGGCTAACAAAGGCCAAGTTTGACGCGTTGGTTCACCAGACTCTTCACTCGAACTGTCTGGTAACGAGATTAGAGCTGTGTAGAAGAAACGTGAAGTAAGAGATGCAGATGCACAGAATATTGTATTGATTACTACTACCACTTACAGTAGCACTCCTGTATCCATCTTTAGRAGCTGTCTACATGAACTAGTTCTCCTCTATCTGTAAATATCTGTATAACACCTGTTCTTACCTGTAGAAAATCATACCTATTACCTGCCGTGTCAATGTACCTGCTTTATCTCACCTCCATGTACAGATGTAGGATCTTCATTTGAGCCAGTTTGTTACAGCAGGAAAATAATCCTGCAGCAACGGGAAATGTGAATTATTATGTGGATTATAATTATTGGAAATGTTTGTTGGGGTTGACACATTTTTCGTTAGTGCAAATCAAGTCTGAAACTTTAGAAGCCTTTTTAAAACTCAAATACCCTACAAGATTGCATTTCCTGCCTGCTATGCAGGAACATTCTCAGCAACAAAAGAGTGATCAAATTAAGATCCTACATCTGTACCTACAATTGGTTTTTCTTATGTGTTTACTGAGGCTGCTCTGCTTGTTGTCAGTTGCAGTCCTGTGTAGCTCTTAAAAATGCAAATTGCATACAGGGTAGCTTTCGAACTAGCTTTTGTGTGCAGTCTGCAATTTACTTTGTAATGTCACTCTCTCCTTGTCACTGAACAGTGGACTTGAGTGTCAGCAGTATAGCCTTCCTCCTGAGTCCTGGTGGAATTACATAGTATATTTCAGAAAACGCTGCAGCATCTCCCTGATCAGCATGGTGACAAATAAGTGTTGAAAGCAGCCGGCTGTTCTGTATACTCTCAAATGTATGAGGCCGTGACAGTATTTGTGTGCCTTTTATATGTATTTTAAATCAGGGCTCCTGAATGGCGCAGTGGTCTAAGGCACTGCATCTCAGTGTTAGAGGCGTCACTACAGACCCTTTTTCGGTTCCAGGCTGTATCACAACCGGCCATGATTGGGAGTCCCATTGGGCGGCGCACAATTGGCCCAGCGTCGTCCGGGTTAGGGTTTGGCCGGGGTAGGTCGTCATTGTAAATAAGAATTTGTTCTTAACTGACTTGCCAGGTTAAATWAAAAAAAATTAAATGATGGCAGTCCAGAGAAAACCTTAAGCGTTCCTCCTGTAGATGTACAGTAGCTAAAGATGTTGAGTAAACGTTTGCAGTACTGTGCAAAAGTTTTAGGCAGGTATGAAAAAATGCTGTAAAGTAAGAATGCTTTAAAAAATAGACATGTTAATAGTTTGTATTTATCAATTAACAAAATGCAAAGTGAGTGAACAGAAGAAAAATCTACATCAAATCAATATTTGGTGTGACCACCCTTTGCCTTCAAAACAGCATCAATTCTTGTAGGTACACCTGCACACCGTTTTTGAAGGAACTCGGCAGGTAGGTTGGCCCAAACATCGTGGAGAACTAACCACAGTTCTTCTGTGGATTTAGGCAGCCTCAGGTGCTTCTCTCTCGTCATGTAATCCCAGACAGACTCGATGATATTGAGATCAGGGCTCTGTGGGGTCCATACCATCACTTCCAGGACTCTTTGTTCTTCTTTACGCTGAAGATAGTTCTTAATGACTTTCGCTGTATGTTTGGGGTCATTGTCATGCTGCAGAATACATTTGGGGCCAATCAGATGCTTCCCTGATGGTATTGCATGATGGAAAAGTATCTGCCTGTACTTCTCAGCATTGAGGAAACCATTAATTCGAACCAAATCCCCAACTCCATTTGCAGAAATGCAGCCTCAAACTTGCAAGGAACCTCCACCATGCTTCACTGTTGCCTGCAGACACTCATTCGTGTACCGCTCTCCAGCCCTTCGGTGAACAAACTGCCTTCTGCTACAGCCAAATATTAAAACATTTGACTCATCAGTCCAGAGCACCTGCTGCCATTTTTCTGCACCCCAGTTCCTGTGTTTTCGTGCATAGTTGAGTCGCTTGGCCTTGTTTCCACGTTGGAGGTTTGGCTTTTTGGCCGCAAGTCTTCCACGAAGGCCACTTCTGACCAGATTTCTCCGGACAGTAGATGGGTGTACCAGGGTCCCACTGTTTTCTGACAATTCTGAGCTGATGGCACTGCTGGACATCTTCCGATTGCGAAGGGAAGTAAGCATGATGTGTCTTTCATCTGCTGCAGTAAGTTTCCTTGGCCGACCACTGCGTCTACGGTCCTCAACGTTGCCAGTTTTTTTGTGCTTCCTCAAAAGAGCTTGAACAGCACATCTGTAAACCCCTGTCTGCCTTGAAATTTCTGCCTGGGAGAGACCTTGCTGATGCAGTATAACTACCTTGTGTGTTGTTGCTGTGCTCAGTCTTGCCATGGTGTATGACTTTTGACAGTAAACTGTCTTCAGCACCCTCACCTTGTTAGCTGAGTTTGGCTGTTCCTCACCCAGTTTTATTCCTCCTACACAGCTGTTTCTGTTTCAGTTAATGATTGTGTTTCAACCTACATATTGAATTGATGATCATTAGCACCTGTTTGGTATACTTGTTTAATCATACACCTGACTATATGCCTACAAAATCCCTGACTTTGTGCAAGTGTACCTACAATAATGTATGCTGTTTTGAAGGCAAAGGGTGGTCACACCAAATATGGATATGAGTTTGATTTTTCTTCTGTTCACTCACTTTACATTTAGTTAATTGATAAATATAATCTATTAACATTTTTGAAAGCATTCTTACTTTACAGCATTTACAGCATTACTTTAAAGCATTCTTACTTTACAGCACCTGCCTACAWCTTTTTCACAGTACTGTATATTACAGAGATTTCCAACCAGTTTTAACCTGCCAGGCAGAGCCACAATTTACTTACAGTAGCTTTTTATAGAACTTTATTTTCGGGGTGGCAGGTAGCCTGGCGGGTCGGAGCATTGGGCCAGTAACTGAAAGGTTGCTGGATTGAATCCCCGAGCTGACAAGGTAAAAAATCTGTCGTTCTGCCTCTGATCAAGGTAGTTAACCCACTGTTCCCTGGGTGCCGATGATATGGAACTAGATTAGGGCAGCCCCCCGCACTGCAGAAGATACATTTCAGTGAAATGCATTCAGATGTACAACTGACTAAGTATCCCCCTTTTAATTTTTTTATTCTAAACCTATTGCATATGGTGACAGTACCATATGGTACTGTAGTACCTTCCTGATATAGTGTAATGCTGACCCCAGAGAGAGGTCTGCAGTGTGATCTGTGCTCCTTCCCTGATATAGTGTAATGCTGACCCCAGAGAGAGAGATCTGCAGTGCTCTCTGAGCTCCAGCAGGTCTGCTGCTGTTTAAGCACTGGGCTGTTGCCAACTCCTGAGAAGCTTCAGTCACCGCACACTCACCCAAATGCTGTGCCTGGCACAGCAGGGGACTGCTGCTGATTCCAGCAGCTGGATTCTCCATCCTCCCTCCCAGCCCCCCTCCCTCCCAACCACCCTCTCTCCCTGCCTCCCAGCCACCCTCTCTCCCTGTCTCCCCCTCCCTCCCAGCCCCCCCTCTCCCTCCCTCCCTCCCAGCCCCCCTCTCTCTGCCTCCCTGCCTCCCCAGCTGAGAAGAAGACTCTCAGTAGGGAACATCACAGCCCGTTTGTAAACATGCAGCATTAATTGTCACAGTCTCATTAACTCTGAGACTGAGAGTAAACAGAGCGTTGGCTGAGATGAAAGTAGTGCTGAGTTAGAAGAGCATGGCGCTTGCAATGCCAGGGTTGTGGGTTCGATTCCCATGGCGGACCAGTATGAAAATGTATGCACTCACTAATGTAAGTCATTCTGGATAAGAGCATCTGCTAAATGACTAAAATGTAATGAAATGAAGCTTACTGAAAATAATGTGTGTTTGGCACGGGGAAGAATGCTAATGTTTGTGTGTGTATGTGAGACTGTTTTCCATCAGGATTATACAGCACTTCCCTCTCCCCCGTCATGACATTGAGTCATCACAGCTTCAGGGAAGTGCCCTTGTTGCCATAAATCACACTCTTTATTAACATGCTCCTGTTTATGGAGGAACTAGCCATGAAATAAAGATCATTTAACGAGCCTCTTTAATCCCTGTTTAACATGGCATCTACTTACTTCTACCAAATCCTGTCTGGCTGTCATCTTGGGCACTAACTGAACTTTTCTCCCCCCCAGATTTCTGTGAGAGTATAAACCGACCATGCTGGTTGAAATGGATGTGAGGAATATGAGAGTGCAATATGCAGTAGAGGTCTGTTATAATGACACTAAGTACACATAGTACTTTTGTAGCGCATATTCTTTTCCAATGTGATGCCAGTCTGGTAGCATTGATAAAAAAAAAATTAATCAAAATACATTTTATTTGTCATGTGCGCCGAATACAGGTGTAGACAGGTGTAGACCTTGCAGGGAAATGCTTACTTACAATGCTTACTTTTAAGAAAAACAAGTGTTAGTAAAAAAAAATAGATAAGTAATCAAAAAATAGAAAATAAAACAAATAATTAAAGAGCAGCAGTAAAATAACAGTAGTAGTCTATATAACAGTAGTAGGCTATATACAGGAGGTACCGGTACAGAGTAAATGGTTAGTTGAGGTAATTGAGGTAATATGTACATGTAGGTAGAGTCAAAGTGACTATGCATAGATAATAACCAGAGAATAGCAGGAGCGTAAAAGGGGGGGGGGGGGGGGGGACAATGCAAATAGTCTGGGTAGCGATTTGATTATCTGTTCAGGAGTCTTATGGCTTGGGGGTAGAAGCTGTTAAGAAGRCTTTTGGACCTAGACTTGGCGCTCCGTTACCGCTTGCCATGTGGTAGCAGAGGGCCTATGACTATGACTAGGGTGGCTGGAGTCTTTGACCATTTTTAGGGCCTTCCTCTAACACTGCCTAGTATAGAGGTCCTGGATGGCAGGAAGCTTGGTCACAGTGATGTACTGGGATGCTCTCAATGGTGCAGCTGTAGAACTTTTTGAGGATCTTAGGACCCATGCCAAATCTTTTCAGTATCCTGAGGGGGAATAGGCTTTGTCGTGCCCTCTTCATGACTATCTTGATGTGTTTGGACCATGATAGTTTGTTGGTGATGTGGACACCAAGGAACTTGAAGCTCTCAATATGCTCCACTACAGCCCTGTCGATGAGAATGGGGGTGTGCTCGGTCCTCCTTTTCCTGTAGTCCACAATCATCTCCTTTGTCTTGATCACGTTGAGAAAGAGGTTGTTGTCCTGGCACCACACTGCCAGGTCTCTGACCTCCTACCTATAGGCTGTCTCACCGTTGTCGGTGATCAGGCCTACCACTGTTGTGTCATCAGCAAACCTAATGATGATGTTGGAGTCGTGCCTGGCCATGCAGTCATGGGTGAACAGGGAGTACAGGAGGGGACTGAGGATGCACCCCTGAGGGGACCCCATGTAGAGGGTAAGCGTGGCAGATGTGTTGTTACCTACCCATACCACCTGGGGGCGGCCCGTCAGGAAGTCCAGGATCCAGTTGCAGGGAGGTGTTTAGTCCCATGGTTCTTAGCTTAGTGATGAGCTTTGATGGCACTATGGTGTCGAACGCTGAGCTGTAGTCAATGGATAGCATTCTCACGTAGGTGTTCTTTTTGTGCAAGTGGGAAAGGGCAGTGTGGAGTGCAATAGAGATTGCATCATCTGTGGATCTGTTGGGGCGGTATGCAAATTGGAGTGGGTCTAGAGTTTCTGGGATAATGGTGTTGATGTGCGCCAAGACCAGCCTTTCAAAGCACTTCATGGCTACAGACGTGGGTGCTACGGGTCAGTAGTCATTTAGGCAGCTTACCTTAGTGTTCTTTGGCACAGGGACTATGGTGGTCTGCTTGAAACTTGTTGGTATTACAGACTCAGTCAGGGACAGGTTGAAAATGTCAGTGAAGACACTTGCCAGTTGGTCAGCGCATGCTCGGAGTACACCTCCTGGTAATCCATCTGGCCCTACGGCCTTGTGAATGTTGACCTGTTTAAAGGTCTGTTTAAAAGCATGATCACACAGTCATCCGGGAACAGCTAATGCTCTCATGCATGCTTCAGTGTTGCTTGCCTCAAAGCGAGCATAGATGTAATTTAGCTCATCTGGTAGGCTCATGTCACTGGGCAGCTCGTGGCTGTGCTTCCCTTTGTAGTCTGTAATAGATTGCAAACCCTGCCACATCCGACGAGCATCGGAGCCAGTGTAGTACTGTTCAATCTTAGTCCTGTATTGACGCTTTGCCTGTTTGATGGTTCGTCTGAGGGCATAGTGGGATTTCTTATAAGCGTCCGGGTTAGAGTCCCGCTCCTTGAAAGCGGCAGCTCTAACCTTTAGCTCAGTGCGGATGTTGCCTGTAATCCATGGCTTCTGGTTGGGGTATGTACGTGGGGACAACGTCATCGATGCACTTATTGATGAAACCAGTGACTGATGTGGTGTACTCCTCAATGCCATCGGAAGAATCCCTGAACATATTCCAGTCTGTGCTAGCAAAGCAGTCCTGTAGCTCAGCATCTGCATCATCTAACCACTTTTTTATTGACCATGTCACTGGTGCTTCCTGCTTTAGTTTTTGCTTGTACGCGGGAAATCAGGAGGATAGAATTATGGTCAGATTTGCCAAATGGAAGGCAAGGGAGAGCTTTTTATGCGTATTTGTGTGTGGTGTAAAGGTGGTCTAGAGTTTTTTTTCTCTGGTTGCACATTTCGCATGCTTCTAGAAATGAGGTAAAACGGATTTAAGTTTCTCTGCATTAATTAAAGTTCCCTGCCACTAGGAGCGCCGCCTCTGGATGAACGTTTTCCTGTTTGTTTATGGCCTTATACAGCTCATTGAATGAGGACTTAGTGCCAGCATCAGTTTGTGGTGGTAAATAGACAGCTACAAAAAATATAGATAAACTCTCTTGGTTAACAGTGTGGTCTACAGATTATGATGAGATACTCTACCTCAGGCGAGAAAAACCTTGAGACTTCCTTAATATTAGATTTTGTGCACCAGCTGTTGTTTACAAATATACACAGACCGCCACCCCTTGTCTTACCAGAGGCAGCTGTTCTATCTTGCCGATGCAGCGTAAACCCACCAGCTGTATTTTATCCATGTCATCGTTCAGCCACGACTCAGTGAAACATAAGATATTACAGTTTTTAATGTCCCGTTGGTAGGATATTTGTGATCATAGCTCATCTATTTTGTTATCCAATGATTGTACGTTAGCTAATAGGACTGATGGTAGAGGCAGATTACCCACTCACCATCGGATCCTTACAAGGCACCCCAACCTATGTCCCCGATATCTCCATCTCTTTCTCATGCGAATGACAGAGATGTTGGCCTTGTCGGGTGTCTGAAGTAAATCCTTTGCGTCAGACTCGTTAAAGAAAAAATCTCTGTCCAGTACGAGGTGAGTAATCTCTGTCCAGAAGCTCTTTTCGGTCATAAGAGATTGTGGCAGAAACATTACCTACAAAATAAGTTACAAATAACACAAAAGAACACACACAAGAGCACAATTGGTTAGGATCCCATAAAACGGCAGCCACCTCCTCCGGCGCCATTCAGTCCTTGTGACTACTGTTGATGCTTAATATCGTCATGCATTATACATTCAGTCTCCACCTGCCGGTAGCCACTCCTTACCTCTGTCTTCTGCCATCATATCTGTGTCATGTAGACCTTGCGTTTATGGTTGGGTCATTTTATCAATCAGATAATGTAGAGGTGTTGAATTATTCATAAAGCATTAACCTCCCTGGTGTTGCATATGAGGTCTGTGTAATAGAAATGTCTTGCCATAATTGTATAAAGAATAATACAGCAATTCATGATTACTTACTCAACGCTCACTAGTCGACTATTTGTGCAGTGTCTAAATCAGGGCTCTCCAACCCGGTTCCTGGAGAGCTACTGTCCTGTAGGTTTTCAATCCAACTCCAGTTGTAACTAACCTGATTCAGCTCATCAACCAGCTAATTGTTAGAATCAGGTGCGCTAGGTTACGGTTGAAGTGAACACCTACAGGATGGTAGCTCTCCAGGAACAGGGTTGGAGAGCCCTGGTCGAGATAATCAGACATTTTCTTCAGAAAAGAGGGAAGACAGATTGAGATTGGAGTACTGGGCTGCATACTGATGTGTAACATAAAAGTCTGTTAAAAGCTTGCTAAAGTTGATTTAAGTCATGTAGCCTTTGTATTGAAAGAACTGAGCTGTTTATGTTTCTTCAAACAAAGCAGTTGTCAATACCTGTTCACAATGACTGACCGAGTCTGTCTTCTACACTGAGACCCCAATGCGTTCTCTCTCTCTCTCTCTCTCTCTCTCTCTCTCTCTCTCTCTCTCTCTCTCTCTCTCTCTCTCTCTCTCTCTCTCTCTCTCTCTCTCTCTCTCTCTCTCTCTCTCTCTCTCTCTCTTCTCCTCTCTCTCTCTCTCCTCTCTCTCTCTCTCTCTCTCTCCTCTCTCTCTCTCTCTCTCTCTCTCTCTCTCTCTCTCTCTCTCTCTCTCTCTCTCTCTCTCTCCTCTCTCTCTCTCTCTCTCTCTCCTCTCTCTCTCTCTCTCTTCTCCTCTCTCTCTCTCTCTCTCTCTCTCTCTCTCTCTCTCTCTCTCTCTCTCTCTCTCTCTCTCTCACACTCACACTCACACTCACACTCACACACACTCTGCTCTGTCCAAATATTGAGTTCACCTCTCCTGTCCCCTCTCCTGAAGTCGCTAGCTCATCAAACACCTATTGTTTCAGAGCAGTGATGTTTTGGGGGGCACGGTGGGGGAGAGGGGACAGGGGAAGAGGGGGATTGAAGGACACTTCCACTATGGGGAAATAAAAAGGCCTTTTGTGTGCACCTTAAGAGCTGAGCTGGTGGCACAGGGGACAGCCTGGGCTGTGTTCGGCCAGGTCTGTCTATCAGCAGGGCTGAGGCTGAGGCCTGGGCACACAAACAGGACAAACAGGACAAGGACACAAAAAGGCTATCCTGTCCTTCCCAGCCATCCTCACGTGCTCACCTCACTCCCATGTCAATGCCATATCAGTCCCAGGTCGCAGTTGCAAATGAGAACTTGTTCTCAATTAGCCTACCTGGTTAAATAAAGGTGAAATAAAAATAAAAATAAAATAAATATGCCTGTCATATGCTCTGTCACCTGTCACTCACTGGGCTTAATGTGTTGTACAGTTCACATCCTAGGACAGGGGGACCAGTGATGTTCTAGGAATGATTTTCTCTGTGGAAGACCATTCTAGTATGAGTCAGAGGAAGGGAAGTGAGCCTGTGTCTATGCTGCAACCCTATGATCAGTGTTTGGTCAGTAGAGAGAGAAAGTGTGATTGGAAAATGATGGGATGAGGTCTCTCCCGTCTCCTTTTCTATTCTCTTCCCCTCACCTCCATCTTTTTCTTCCTGTTCTGAGGCCACCGTAATGAAATGGGGTGGGTATTGGAGGCTGGTYGAGAGGGGTGTTGGGAAGTGTCTTTACCCAGGATTAAACACCAGCATCCAATACCAATTCATTAATTACATCAATTAGGATGCACTTTGTTGTGGGGCCCATCCTCTCCCTGCCATGGCTCACCTTTCCCCATCCTCTGAAGAGTATATGGCCTCTGATTGACTCCAACATACTCTCCTCTCCTGTTTTGGGCTCTTAGTGGTGCTCAGTCGTTTTACATGATTTGAATAGTTCTGGCATCACATTAGTGAACCCAGTTCCCTCTAATCCCATCTGGCCTGTGGTTAGAGACAGATAGACAGGGTGCCAGCAGAGCCACTCAGCTGAGAGAATGAGGAAGTAGGCTCTAATAGAAGCATCCCTAATTCAATGTCAATGAATGTGTGGCTGTAATGGATTTTACCTGGTGGGCCCGAAATTGGAAAGATTTCAGGGTACATTAACCTGTTTAAAGTAATTGGAAAAAATGTCTGATTTTCATTTTGTGAGGAAGGAAGTTGGTGACATGCAGGAGATTATGATCTATTTCTTAGGCCACGTGAGTAGAGTCTTCATTCGGCGTAGCTAAAGTGTTCCTTCCCTTCCGCCTGTGGGGTTGGTCTTTTATCTCCCCCATGACATTTGATGTACTCTTCCACAGATACGCTGCACAGTGCACACTCACCGTCACCAAGCCCTCTC
>NC_036855.1:19044642-19151660 GCF_002910315.2 Salvelinus sp. IW2-2015 | reverse complement strand
CTCTCCTCTCTCCTTCATTGTGTTTTTAGGAATGTTGAACTTCTTGCTTTGTCATCTCTTTGTGTTTCTCCCGGGTGAGGTCTTTTTTTAGTGCTCTACTCTCTGCCAGTTGGGGCTGGCCTCCTTTCATTCCTGCTTTTTTAAAGGTCAGCGTGTCTGGGATAAAGATGTGTCGATCACAGGATAACCCTGGCTGGACGGGTAATGTACATCAAAGCTGCTGTGAGAGGGTGTTGGGTTCTGGAGCACCCAGGGGCCTCTCTCTTTCTCTCTCTTTCTCTCTCTCTCTGAGGACTTCTCCTCAATACTATTAGCCCCACTGAATTACGGTGGAGATATGGCCTTGAGTCTACTTCACCCTGTCTCTCTCTTCATCTCAGCCAAATGTTATGTATCTCTGCACACTATTTATTATTCCATTGGTGATGCAGAGGAAATTAGTGAGCATCATAGGAACATTTTGAATTTTTTTAACAGTCACCTGACAGAATTTCCAGAGGAGCACGGTAGTTGATCCACCCACGCTAGACTTTGTTCCTCTCTTCCAATCTTTTATTCAGTCTTTTCGGCAAGTAGCCTAGCGTTTAGAGTGTTGGGACAGTAACCGAAAGGTTGCTTGTTTGAATACCTGAGCTGGCAAGATAGAACAATCTGCTGTTCTGCCCTTTAGCAAGGCAGTTGCTGCTTCCTGTGTGCTGATGACGTGAATGTTGATTAAGGCAGCCCCCTGCAGCTCTCTGATTGAGAGGGGTTGGGTTAAATGTAGAAGACGCATTTCAGTTGAATGAATTCAGTTGTKCAATTGACTAGGTATTCCCCTTCCCTTCTCTTCCTCCTCCTTCTCTGTTAGTTTCCAAACATGGTTTGCATTGATTTATTCTCATCCACCAATTAAAAGTAATTTTGTGAGCATTAGAGTAAGCCATGCTGGGAGCCTTGTACCACAGCAGTCTGTTCATTAACTCACTGAGAGTTTATGAGTGCAGTGTGTGTGTGTGTGTCCGTGCCTACATTTTTGTGTGTGAGTGTGTTTATCTGAGATTCCCATCACGTCATTCTCTGTTCTCAGGCTAAATCCTCATGTTGTTGGAGCCGTGTCAGTAGCCTTTGCTGCCACACAATGCTTATATTTTACAAACTCCCTGCCCCCATGGCTGTAGAGGGGTCATTGACCCTGGGAGGGTTGAGAGGAGGAGAGGATAACCCTGGGCTGTGACCCTGGGCTGTGATGGCTGTGGAAGGCCTGGATGCTACACAGAATACCAAGTGTCACTGCATGCACAGCTCTTCCTCCCCACGTAGCCTACTGCCTGTTGTCTTAGTAGTAGTGGCATTGGCAGAGCTCTGACTGGTTTTGTGTGCCAATGCCACTATTTACACTACATGACAAAAATATGTTTTGTACGTTTACAATTGCAAAATGCCATAAAATGGAAAGCACATCTTGAAATATACACAACATGACCAAAAGTACACCTGCTCATCAAACATTTCATTCGAAAATCAAGGGCAATAATATGGAGTTGGTCCCCCCTTTGCTGCTATAACAGCCTCCACTCTTCTGMGAAGGCTTTCCACCAGATGTTGGAACATTGCTGCGGGGACTTGCTTCCATTCAGCCACAAGAACATTAGTGAGGTCGGACACTGATGTTGGGCGATTAGGCTTGGCTCGCAGTCCGCGTTCCAATTCATCCGAAAGGTGTTCGATGGGGTTGAGGTCAGGGCACTGTGCAGGCCAGTCAAGTTCTTCCACACCAATCTCGACAAACCATTTCTGTATGGACTTCGCTTTGTGTACTGGGGCATTGTCATGCTGAAACTGGAAAGGGCCTTCGCCAAACTTTACAGTAGGCACTATGCATTTGGGCAGGTAGCGTTCTCCTGGCATCCGCCACAACGATTCATCCGTCAGACTGCCAGATGGTGAAGCGTGATTCATCATTCCAGAGAACGCGTTTCAACTACTCCAGAGTCCAATAGCAGCGAGCTTTACACCACTCCAGCCAACGCTTGGCATTGCCCATGGTGATGTTAGGCTTGTGTGCGCGGCTGCTCGGTCATGGCAACCGACGACAGACAATTTTTACCCACTACGCGCTTCAGCACTAGGTGGTCCCGTTCTGTAAACTTGTGTGGTCTACCACTTTGCGGCTGAGCTGTTGTTTCTCTTAGACGTTTCCACTTCACAATAACAGCACTTACAGTTGACCGGGGCAGCTCGAGCAGGGCAGAAATTTGACAAACTGACTTGTTGGAAAGGTGGCATCTTTGGAGATTTGTCTATGGAGATTGCATGGCTGTGTGCTTGATTTTATACACCTGTCAGCAACTGTTGTTGCTGGAATAGCCAATATCCACAAATTTGGAGGTCCACATACATTTTGTATATGTAGAGTATACTGTAGGTATGGAAGTGGATATGGATGGACCTCACTCCATCCTTCATTGTCCATCACAGGGTTTGTGGAATGAGTTGACTCTCCTCCTCCCTCAACAGCTGATCATCTTGTGTAACATCATTATCTCCAGGGAGCACATCTGGAGCACATCTGGAGCTTTCAATAGGCCTTCCATTTACAACCAATTTCCTCCACATACAGAACTATTTATTCCACCTATTTTCAAAAGTAAGAACGGATGAAAAATTGACTGAGGGAAGAAAAAGGGGGGAAAACAAGTGTGAGGGTAAATCAGTCTCCTGCCGCAGGCGACATCCCGGCATTATCGCTCCGTCACAGCTTAGTGGAGGCCTGGTCGTGTGTGTGTGTGTGTGTGTGTGTGTGTGTGTGTGTGTGTGTGTGTGTGTGTGTGTGTGGGTGTGTGTGTGTGTGTGTGTGTGTGTGTGTGTGTGTGTTGAGACTGAGAGGGGGTGTTGTGCTGTAAATGATAGGCATGTTTATCCGTACGCACACGTTTGCCTGCAGATTAGCCTGTGCCTGCCGTAGGAATCAGTGGAAACACACTCCTCTCCTGCAGGATGGGAGCCTCTCTTTTCTTCAGCTGAGCTCCTTTACCTGCTCTCTCTCGCTCTTTCTGTTTTTTAAAATTGTTTTAAAAATCAGTTCATCTCGAACAGGGTGACACTTTTAGGTCCTGGGACCTGGGAAGATACTGCCATATACAGGATAGATGAGCAGTCGAACTGATCCTATATGTAAATTAGTAACTGTACAAATTACGGCCTAACTGCCATCCAAGTCAATGATAGTTGAGGCAAGGAGTTAGAGKCATCTAAGTTCTTGGTTAAGGTAATATTACGGAGATACAGGAAAGCAATGGTGCCTCTGAGTTGAATTGAATGGAACACCTCTGATTGGATGGAGCAAAAGTGGAACTTTATGCAAGTGTCTTAGTTATGTATGAGTATTATTAACTTACTATTCATATTTATCTCTCTGCTTCTCTCTTTGTTGTGTGTTCCCCATCTTTATCTCTGTTTTGTCTACCCCCTCTCTATCTTTCTCTGTCTCTATCTGTCTCTCTCTCTCTGTCCCCGACTGTCGTCAAAATACAATTAGGAGACAGATTTGTGAGGAAACCACAGATCCACACACCATGATAGCAGGCATATGAATTCTCAATATGGGTTTGTAATGCTTCCTTTTTGCACATAGCTCAGCGTGTTGACACAAAGGGTGGTGTAATTGTCACACATATATGCATACAAATCAATTTTCCTCTCTCCTGTATGGGCACTCAGGAGAGCAATGCACAACATACAGTCATCTCTGCTGTGTGATTCTGAAATGCAAAGCCAATGAAACATGTTCCCTCTGTGAGGTGGAATGTTCGACCACTGAGGGGATGTTGTAGACACTTGCGGTCCATGGTATGAAGGTACAGTAGGCTACATGGGCCAGGGAGCCACAAGTTCACTGCTATGCACCATAGTCACATTGGTCGCAGCCCTTTCTTTTTWCTGAGCCACTTCAGGTCATCTGCCATCCCAGTCTGCCATGCCCCTGTCAGTATGGCTACAATTCTAAAATACATGAGGTTATGTAATAGATGCAAATATGGCCATGGGTGCAGGTGGGGAATTCTAAATGCCTTATCATTCATGTTGACATTGTGATGGTTAAAATGGACACTAGATGAATAATTCATGAGAGATTAAAAATGGGGGCTGATATGGCTGATAAAATGACTGTCCTGGGAGATAATGTGTTTACACTGATTTCCTAAGGTGTGCTGTTGTGTGTGCTGTTGACAGCCTCTCTGAGGCTAGGCTGTTTACAGTGAGACTTCATATTTATTCATATTTATAGAAGTGTAAAATGTGTGACAAAATGTTGGATTTATTGTAATCCTATTAACATTTTATTATGTCTAAAAACTGCTTACGAATAACATATACTGCAGTTTCCAGATGGTAGTTACTGTTGTCTCTGATAGTTGTCCTATAGCAGCTGTTTCCCTTCCCTGTTGAATGCCAGAGATGAGCGGCACGACAGATCGATTTAACTAGCAGCAGAGTGCACAGTCACACTCTGACTGCAAATCTAACAGGGTTGGTTATGTTTCCACTTGGTACTGCAGAAATATGTATTCCTATTGGTTGGTTGAGTTTTACATATTATACAATTGGTTATGCTTGCAGATAGGGGACGCGAATGTCACTTCTTCCCAGTCTACTGACATGCAAGCGCTAGGTCACGTTCTGAAATTGCGGAATCTATTTACGTATATTTACAGTGTGTARGAGTTAACTATGTACATATCCTGATTTATACGGTACATATACAGTTGAAGTCGGAAGTTTACATACACTTAGGTTGGAGTCATTAAAACTCGTTTTTCAACCACTCCACAAATTTCTACTTAACAAACATAATTTTGGCAAGTCGGATAGGACATCTACCTTGTGTATGACATGTAATTATTCCAACAATTGTTTACAGACAGATTATTTCACTCCTAGAGATGAACGTACTTCGGTGCGAAAAGTGCAAATCAATCCCAGAACAACAGCAACGGACCATGTGAAGATGCTGGAGGAAACAGGTACAAAAGTATCTATAACCACAGTAAAACGAGTCCTATATCGACATAACCTGAAAGGCCGCTCAGCAAGGAAGAAGCCACTGCTCCAAAATCGCCATAAAAAATCCAGACTATGGTTTGCAACTGCACATGGGGACAAAGATTGTACTTTTTGGAGAAATTGTCCTCCGGTCTGGTGAATAAAAAATAGAACTGTTTGGCCATAATGACCATCGTTATGTTTGGAGGAAAAAGGGGAGGCTTGCAAGCGAAGAACACCATCCCAACCGTGAAGCACAGGGGTGGCAGCATCATGTTGTGAGGGTGCTTGGCTGCAGGAGGGACTGGTGCACTTCACAAAATAGATGGCATCATGAGGCAGGAAAATTATGTGGATATATTGAAGCAACATCTCAAGACATCAGTCAGGAAGTTAAAGCTTGGTCGCAAATGGGTTTTCAAATGGACAATGACCCCAAGCATACTTCCAACGTTGTGGCAAAATGGCTTAAGGACAACAAAGTCAAGGTATTGGAGTGGCCATCACAAAGCCTGACCTCAATCTATAGAAAATGTGTGGGCAGAACTGAAAAAGCTTGTGCGAGCAAGGAGGCCTACAAAACCTGACTCAGTTACACCAGCTCTGTCAGGAGGAATGGGCCAAAATTTACCCAACTTATTATGGGAAGCTTGTGGAAGGCAAATTTTTATTAGGATTAAATGTCGGGAATTGTGAAAAACTGAGTTTAAATGTATTTGGCTAAGGTGTATGTAAACTTCTGACTTTAACTGTTGTGTGTATGGTACCTTTTAGATATTGGGGCATCCTGGGATTGTACTTTTGCATGTTATTTCTGTAAAACCAAGTTAGAGAACATGCTGCAATTAGCTCCCTGCTAATTCACAGTTATTTTCATGCTAATAGCAAATTACGAATCTAAAGCCATCAATATAGTGTTGTCTCGGACATCTAATGTGCTTCCTTGCTTGTGTCTGTTGTCAGAATAAACACCAATCAACTGGGACTGCTGGCTGGGTATTCCTTTCTTTAAAAAGACAGCAAAAGACAGTTACAATCACATTTGTTACAGTGGTGCCGAGACCAGTCTTCTTGTCTTTGCTGGACATCTGTCACACAAACGCACACAAACAGACACACACTGTGAACTCTTTAGCCATGATGGGAGAGGACAGACCATACTGTATCTGTCACACTACAGTGGCCCACAGTGAACTGAACAAAGAGACTGACTAGACATGCACGCTCATGTAATAGACATGTACATCCTCCTGTTCTCATCCTCATGTTTCTATCCTCCTGTTCTCGTCCTCCTGTTCTCATCCTCATGTTCTCATCCTCATGTTCTCGTCCTCCTATTCTCATCCTCATGTTCTCGTCCTCCTATCCTCATCCTCCTGTTCTCGTCCCCCTGTTCTCTGCATCCTCCTGTTCTCGTCCTCCTGTTTCTCGTTCCTCCTGTTCTCGTCCTCTGTTCTTCGCTGTTCTCGTCCTCCTGTTCTCGTCCTCCTGTTCTCGTCCTCATGTTCTCGTCCTCCTGTTCTCGTCCTCCTGTTCTCGTCTTCCTGTTCTCGTCCTCCTGTTCTCATCCTCCTGTTCTCGTCCTCCTGTTCTCGTCCTCCTGTTCTCATTCTCATGTTCTCATCCTCTTAGATCTACCCGCTGCCTTCGACAGTGGGAACTATCAGATCWTCCTTTCCACCCTCTCAGGGCTGGGCGTCTCAGTTTCTGCACAATGCTGGATTGCATCCTACCTGGCAGGTCGCTCCTACCAGGTGACATGGAGAGGATCTGAGTCTGCACCATGATCTCTCACTACTGGTGTCCCGCAGGGCTCGAATCTAGGCCCTCTCCTCTTTTCTCTATACACCAAGTCGCTCAGCTCTGTCATATCCTCACATGGTTTTATCCAATCATTGCTATGCAATTGACACTCAATCACTTTTCACCTTCCCCCCTTTTGACACCCAGGTGGCGACACATCTCTGCATGCCTGGCAGACATCTCAGCTTGAATGTCGGCCCACCACCTCAAGCTCCACCTTGGCCTGCCTTCTCCTAGACTTCTCCATCACGGTTGACAACTCCACAGTGTCCCTCCCAGAGTGCTAAGAACCTTGGCGTGACCCTGGACAACACCCTGTCGTTCTCTCGCTACTGCAGGTTCATGCTGTGCAACATCCGTAGAGTATGACTGTTCCTCACAGAGGAAGAGGTACAGGTCCTAATTCAGGCACTTGTCATCTCCCGTCTACTGCAACTCTCTTTTGGCTGGGCTCCCTGCTTGTGCCATCAAACCCCTGCAACTTATCCAGAATGCCGCAGCCCGCCTGGTGTTCAACCTTCCCAAGTTCTCCCATGTCACCCCACTCCTCCGCACACTCCATTGGCTTCCAATCGAATCTTGCATCCACTACAAGACAATGGTACTGACCATGGGAACTGCCCCTCCCTACCTTAAGACTAGGATCAAACCCTACACCCAAACACGAGCACTCCGTTATGCCACCTCTGGTCTACCACCTCTGAACTCTTGGCCCTCCCACCCCAACTGGGCTCAGCTCCCACCCAGCCCAGTCAAAGCCCACTCACCCCAATGGTGGAACGAGCTTCCCCCTAACGTCAGGACAGTGGAGTCCTTGCCCATCTTCCGAAAATGTCTGAAACCCATCCTTTTCAAAGAGTATCTTAAATAAATCCCATGGTGCCCCCCTAAAACCCTACTACCAATGACTTTGCTGATAACTACATTATTGAGGAAAAATGTACTTGGTACGACTGTCATATGTGGTTGTCTCACCTAGCTATCTTACGATGAACGCACTAATTGCAAGTCACTCTGGATAAGAATGTCTGCTAAATTACTAAAATGTCAAATGTAAACACTCATTAATGTAAAATATGTGTGCTGAATGAGACATCTGTGCATTCCAGAAACCTGCAAGCTCTGCATACCAAATATATTATTTACCAACATCTCAATTGGTCTCAGACAACCCTTAACAACCTCCATGTAATGCTGAACAAAGCATCTGTCTTGGTGGGTCTCATAGTGCCTGATGTTTATTCTGTTTACTGTCCAAAGAGAAGAATTGGTAGAACATCCGTATGTTTCATTGTTGCGCATTACTACAGTATCATGACCTGTTTTTGTGCAGTCTGGGCCAAGAGTGTGTAAATGGTTTCATGTTGTTTTGTATTCCAGGTAAGAGTGTGTGAATGACCAGATGTTGTTGTGTATTCCAGGGTAAGAGTGGGGCGGCAGGTAGCCTAGTGGTTAGAGCATTGGGCCAGTAACCGAAAGGTTGCACGATCGAATCCCCGAGCTAACAGGGTACAAATCTGTCGTTCTGCCCCTGAACAAGGCAGTTAACCCACTGTTCCTAGGCCGTCATTGAAAATAAGAATTTGTTCTTACTGACTTGCCTAGTCAAATAAATAAATAAAAAGAGTGTGTTATGTGTACATGCGTGTTAATGGCCTGATGTTTTGGTGGTCTGGGTACATCCCAACAGTCCTTTTGATAGTGTCAGCTGCTTCTGAGGCGTTTCAGCTCAGCTTCCATTAGCCACGAGCCACAAACCATCGCAAACCACCGTCCCCCCTGTTGTCCCCCAGCAGTCCCCCTGATGACAAACTCACTTTGTCCCCTCCCTGCTGAGCTGTCTCATTCACCCACACTGTGCTGGAGGGGGTGGACCAGTGTAACAGTGAAACATGGCCTCCTACATGCAGCGCCTAGCCTGGTGATGGAGGATGCAGATGGGCCTCAGCAGAGTAATGGAGGGAAACGAAGAGCAACAGAGTGCCATCCCTCTCCAACGGCCTGTGCTGCATCATGGAGCCAGGCAGAGCGGAGCGAGGGAGAGGGGGGCGAGAGGCCCAGGAGCATGCAGGGGACTGCCGGCTGGAGACCACTGTAGCGCAGCTTCCAACTTATTGGATTTCCTCTGAAGATGTTTGTTTCCTTCACTGCCCCWCTGAGGGACAGTGCTTAATTCCTAGTTATCTCATCATTATTTATTGAGGGAACCCTCCAAGGAGTCAGTGTGGCTTCTGCAGTCGATCAGGGTCTGAATGAGGAGGTAGAGTGTTAGGCAAGGGTGTAACCTGGTGGTGGGTGGCCTGATGTTATTCTGAAATGGTGTTAGAATTGAGAGTGGACTATAGTAACTTTCTGATTGCCTCAGGACGAGCAGTGTCCACTTTGTTATGCTCAGCTCCATTTTGCTTTGCTATGCTGACAGATTTGTGAAGTAGCATATTGTGACTCCCATGCAGTATCTGAGAGTATTGTTAATGAAGTATTGGCAGTTGAAAACATTTAAAAACACATGACATTTCCTCTTCAGTTGATGTGGGTATTATATTTTCTTTATTAATTTGTTACTGTGCATTATTTGGTATTCGGGACATTCAATTTGGCACGTAGCTCAATACGTTCAAAGAAAATATATTCCCTGACGGGTTGGACCCAACAAGTATTGATATAGAATAAGCCTCACCTTTAATTTCTGTGAAAATGTCAGCTCACAGCTTTCATTTGTTCAGAGTAACACCCAATTGCTGCATTCTATTCTGTAAGTCTCAGACTGTCCTATGACTTCACTAGTTATTTGGGTGTTGATTCCCAATAGCACAGAGAGTGTTACTACATCCATTAGAGTTCCTTTGTGAGAGGGAGATGTACAAGGAGAGATAGAAAACGACTGATAAAAATGACTATTCACTATTCCGTCTGTATGCTGTTAGTGAATCGGCTGAGCTTCTTTAAATGATGTCAGTATTTTGCCACGTTTTCCAGCTTCCATTGTGTATTTTGGAGGCAATACACAATGGCAATTTTCTTGATTTCATGTTTCATAAGAACATCGCAGGTAGATGTTTCCTTTAGATTAGTTGTGCCAGCACTCCATTTTAGCACCATGACAATCCCACGCTCCCCCTCGCACTGCCACAGTACACCACTCATTGGCAATAAAACCAAGGTGTCACACCTAATGAGTCTCTCAGGAGTTGCTTTCATATTCATAGTCTATTTGTATGTTATGAGTATTCACTCCCTCCCCAGCTATCAAAGACATGAAAAGCACATTTGCCATAATTCTGTTCTAAATGCTATATGTCAGTTTAAAAGTTTAGAAAAGTTGAAAAGCTCCAGCATTTGAAGTGGTGTATCCACATGGGGAGTATTAGATGACCAACATTAGAGGAACTCTGATGGGCCTACAGAGCTGCAGGAGGTTCCTCAACTGGATGCAAGGCCATATTGAACATTAAGTCAATAAAGGGACTCTTACTTCAGTCGATGTACTCAATGTACTACACACTACACTCCCAGCTTCGACATGGTTGGGGAGGTTAATGCCCTGTATTCCTAAGTGCTGGATTCAGCAGAGTACAGACCATTCTCAAATCCAACGTCTGGATGGGAAACTACTGAGAGACATCATGTTTATTCAAGTGAGGAGAAACAAGAACCATGTCCCCTTTGCTCTCTGCCTCCTCCTGAAAAAAACTGAGAGTGAGAGAGAGAGACAGAAAAACTGAGAGAGAGAGAGAGAGAGAGAGAGAGAGACAGAAAAACAGACAGAGACAGGGAGACAGAGGCAGAAAAACAGACAGACAGACAGAGACAGAGAGACATACAGAGATAGGCCTTAGAACATACCTCTACTGTATTTAATATCTCTAAAATGTGTGAGAAGCGAGAGCCATCTTAGATGAGTGTTTTTACCTGTAACATTAGCTTAAATACTACATACCCGCATTTGTAATTCTGGGTATTGCATTCAGTGTGTTTGCTTCATTTGAAGCGCTGAAATTTAATCTGAAGCGCCCTTCTCTTTTTCGTATGATCCTGTCACATTAGGTCTATCTGTCTGGCTTCACTATTTTTCATCCAAAGGGAGCTTGCTCAAACAAACATCCAAGACAAAGAACAAGCTGGTCAAGAGAGCTCAAATGTCTAGAAAGTAACACGCAGCCATGCATTCTGAGTGACCATTAGCCCTGGACTGTATCCCCAATCTTGTAGAGAGTGGAACCACACCATCTGTGCTGCTGTCTTATTACGCTCCAATCATTGTTCCTGTAATACGCTAATAAGGTTTCACATCAAAGTATTCCTTTTGACTGGCCAGTGAGGGTTTTGTCATTGCATATATGTCTGGTGATAGAAAACGTTTCTTATTGCTGTTGTGGCAGGGGGCAGCTGGCATGGATTTGAGCTAGACAGAGTCTCAGGACACAGATGATCAGTGAGACATCAGACCTCAAAATATATGTTTGTTTTACTCCAAAGTTTGTACACAAAGTAAATGTTAACGCTATATAGTCCCAAAACATGGTTAAAACTATAATTTTTACATCTTGGATGGTCATTCCTTCCGTCCATAGCTCTGTCTGTGTGGTGTTGGAAAGGTGTTTGGTATTGGGAAGGTGTTTGGTGTTGGAAGATGTGTGGTGTTTTGAAAGGTGTTTGGTATTGGGAAGGTGTTTGGTGTTGGGAAAAGGTGTGTGGTATTGGGAAGATATGTGGTGTTGGAAGATGTGTGGTGTTGGAAGGTGTTTGGTGTTGGAAGATGTGTGGTGTTTGGAAGGTGTTTGGTATTGGGAAGGTGTTTGGTGTTGGGAAGGTGTGTGGTATTGGGAAGGTGTTTGGTGTTGGAAGATGTGTGGTGTTTTGAAAGGTGTTTGGTATTGGGAAGGTGTTTGGTGTTGGGAAGGTGTGTGGTATTGGGAAGGTGTGTGGTGTTGGGAGGGTGTAGCAGGACACAAATGGTTATTCCTGAGTGCACCACACTGGCCTCAGCCTGATTAATAATGTAAAGAAAGGCAATCTTTTCCGTTTCTTTCCATCATTTCCCCTCAGAAACCTGACTGCTCTACAGTATGTGCAGTGAATGGACTAATAACTTTTCATTTGTAGATTTTCCCTGTGAACATTATCCATTTTTGCAGTATTTTCTGCCAAGGACATAGGGCTACTTTAATTTACTGCAGCCACTGAACACATTTCATTATGTCCTTTTTGGATTCAGAAAATGTTTGTTATTATAACCATTACTAGAGGATAATAGACATTGTATCTAGTATACACATGGAATTAAATTGCATAGTCCCTGTGCCAGGGACAAAGACTTTTGTTAATCTACTTCAATAATACATGTTGAAGCAAAACAACACATCATGATTTTACTGTAAACAATGTTATTTCTACCATTATATGTACATACAGTGATACAGTTTTTTTTTTAACTGAAGAACAGCATTTACACCACAAAACAGAGATAAACATGTACGCCTGTCCACAATTTTCRTCTTCCAGGAGGATACATCTGTTAGTCACATAATTGGCTGGAACGTGACAGAGTTTGAGTAATTATTTCATAGGAAGAAAAGAACAGACAGCTGAGACACATATGAAGAAAAAGGGATTTGTTGAAACCATCTGATCCTTTAATGTGTATTTCTATGGCGTAGACGACATGGTCTGTTGGGCCTCAGCTGTTTGGAGCAGGTTCAGCTGGATGCATACAATGATTCAGTGAATTAAAGATCTGTTTGATATAACCACATGTTTAACCAACCCATGCTGCACTGTGTTCTCTCTCATCCTGAGTCTCTGTGTGTTTTTTCTGCTTCCCCAGGGTCAAGTTGAAAGAGGGCATGGTGTTTCTGGGTGCCCGGCCCAGCAACCCCACCCTGTGGATGGTGAGCCAGGATGTGAGGAGCGAGGGGCACAGGGTGGTCACCCTCCATTGCCGCAGGAAAGAGTCCAGCTACGGACAAAGGTCAGTCAGGGGCACCTGGATCTCCCCACTGTGTCCTATTGGACATCACTGGTATACTGTACGCACAACCATCTACAACCTGCACTCACCCACCTTCAACCTTCCCCTATAGGACCGAAGTCTGCCTATAACTCTTGACTCTAAATATCACAGTTTTGGCTTGAGTAAACCCAGCTAACACATAACGTTCTGAGAACCATATGTTTCTTAGTTATTGGTGAGAGCGTTATTTTGCATACAACCTTCCCAAAACCTTCTGGGAATGGGGCAGGATAGTTGCTTGGCTTTTAAACATACTCAGCACATTTAAGGAACTTGACAAAATAATTTTCTTGGTATTTCATTACTTTAACAGAACGTTTCGTAATAGTTCAAACATGGTTACATTTAATTTAATGTTCTAGGAGCATTCTCCAACTGGTTTGACATTGGGAATGTTCTCAAATAGTTCAGAGAATGTTAAGAAACCGCGTTCTTCTGTGGGAATTTCAGTACTTCAGCATAAAGTTTCCTACAGGTTTCTTCATGGTTCTACTTAAAGTCACGTTCTCAAATTGTTCCAACAACATTAAGAAAACTTTTTAGAAAAACCACAAGAAAACTTTAATAACGTTGAGAGCAGTTCTAAGATTGTTATTTAAAAACATACATTCCTTTCTCAGAATGTTAAGAAAACGTTTCATAAAAAACACAAGAAAACTTTAGTAATGTTCAGAGAACGTTCTAAGAATGTTGATTAAATACATATACATTCCGTTCTCAGTGTCAACAAAACTCTCTCTAGCCTCTATCTTGTTAAGTGTGTTCAGATGTTGGCCTCTCCCACTAATTGGCAACACCTGATCTTAATGAGTGCTTGTTTCCTTTGAGATGGGGTCTTTTTGAATAGACTAAAATGAACAGCATTGTATGCATATAAATACATGGCATGCTAGCTCCATCCTGATGCCGGATTGGATAGAGAACAGAAGATTATAGGTTCAAATCTTACTAATGTCATGTCAAAATACAAAATACATTTGTTTGCATGATTAATGCTTAAGGAAATTCATTTCTGTGGGTCCTATCTGCCCTTGGAATTCCAAAAAGTTAACCCAAAATAAGCTATCAGTGTTAGTAAAATTTATATTGAAACATTCAGTGAAAGTTAAGGAAATTATTCAAAAACCTCAAAATAACCTATCCTTTCCGTTCTCAGAGTGTTAATTAAACCTCCCAGGAAAGCTTTCAATGAACCAAAGTAAAACATTCTCAGAACCTCCCTGCAACCTAAAAATAAAKATTTCCAAAACCATTTTCACTTCTGTTCTCAGAACGTTTTGAAGACAATCAGTTTTACCAGTCAGGAAACTTATGGCTTCATTCACAGAACCATGGGAGAACCATGGGAAACCAAAAATCTACGTTCCCACAACTTCCAAGGAACCAAATGTGGTGATGCCTATGCCCATTTTTTATTATATATTTTTATTTAACCTTTATTTAACTAGGCAAGTCAATTAAGAACAAATTCTTATTTACAATGACGGGCTGGCAAGAGTTAAAAGGCCTCCTGTGGGGACGGGGGGTGGGATTAAAAATAAAAACAAACAATGTAAGACCTAACAGACAACACAGACAGAAGACACTTGCAACAGCACAAATACAACAGCAACAAACTGTGGATGTGTGTGTGCAGGCATGTGTGTGGTGTGTGTAAAGTAAAACAACATGCTTCCTTACAAAAGGCAACGCAAACTAGAATCAACTACATGTCTCAACAACCTGTTCATCTATTTGTCCTTTGAACTCCTGTCGTGGAAATTCAAATCAATAATGAGGAGAGACAAGGTCAATCACCAATCAGGATATTAACTTTATTAAAAATGTATCGATAAGGGAGCAGGTCAATACAACACACACATACAAGGTGAATCGATTGAGTGCTCCAATAATACGCAAGGGGTTTATATAGAAACCCAAGAACTGCTTAGTCATGGTTGGTTCAATCCCTCCCCAGCAGATCAAGGCATCATAAGCTTCCTTGTCTTGTTCTTGTGGCCAGGTGTAACAGGTCATAGCGCACAAACAAGTGATAACTGCAGTTCCGTTTACTCCTTTCTCTACCAAGCTAGCCTCTGTTCTCTTCCATCCCCCCACAGCGGTGCCCTTGGAAGATAGTAAAAGAACAGGATGGGCTGAATAACTGTGGTCACTTCTCAGAGACTCTTTGTCTTATGCCGTGTGACCAGGTTACTCAGAAGCGAAGAGAAATTGAAACTATACAGGTCTATCTGTTCCTCAAGCTTATCTCCATCCCATGTCCCTGACCACATGGCTAGACCAGCTGCGGGGAGTGAGTGTGGAAGAGATTAACCATCCTTTCTCAGAAGCACAGCATTGGCACTAAAGAAAAGTCTCTACTATTGTTAAGCATATTCATTGTTAACTATGAACTATTATTAAACAAATCCGGTAAATACGTGATTATTTCTCTCATACTCCTCCAGGGACACCAGGTCGTGGAGTTTTAGGTTGGCTTGGAGGGAATTCCAATTTTCAGGACTGTTAGCATAAAACAAGATTGAGATCTGAGTTTGTATGTGTTTTTATTTCGAGCTAGAAGAGAGGATACATAAAATGGCAGTTTTCCTAAAATGGCCTTATACAGTGGGGCAAAAAAGTATTTAGTCAGCCACCAATTGTGCAAGTTCTCCCACTTAAAAAGATGAGAGAGGCCTGTAATTTTCATCATAGGTACACTTCAACTATGACAGACAAAATGAGAAAAACAAATCCAGAAAATCACATTGTAGGATTTTTAATGAATTTATTTGCAAATTATGGTGGAAAATAAGTATTTAGTCAATAACAAAAGTGTATCTCAATATTTTGTTATATACCCTTTGTTGGCAATGACAGAGGTCAAACGTTTTCTGTAAGTCTTCACAAGGTTTTCACTAGTAAATAGGAAACAGATTCCCAGGATGTGAAAAAGGTTACTGCTGTGTTAATGAAGTTGGGATTTGCGCCCTTTGTCTGTCCTAATGGTTTTCTTCTGTGGATCAGAAAGTTGGGGTAATAAATCCAACTTTTTAGTGACAGGTATAATTATACGGATTAGCGAATGATTGGGAGGTTGGAAAGCTCTGATTAAGTTCATCAGCATCATTCTACTCTACTTAATTTTTTTTTTTAAAGAGAAGACTTTAGAGTTTGACCCTGTCACCTTCAATTCAAAGTATGCCCTGTGGTTGTTTGAATTTAGCCTTTTAAACTTACTTGTGTAATTCTAATACATTTTTTCCAGTGTTCTTGCTTAAATTCTTGTTAAACAATTCCCCCCKAAAAAAGTATTAGGGCAGTAACCATCCATTGATTACTTTGGTTAGTTCAATGCAGAGCTTTGTGTTCAAAAGAAGTAAAAGAGTGATTGCTATTCCAACCTCAATGAGTCTAGAGACTTTGAATGTTTAGGTCTGTTGTATAATTCATCTTGATATCATGAACCAGGGAGGTACCCCTACATGGTCCTTAGCAGTACTACAACACTGACTATCAAGCATCATGTACAACATAAAATAAAACATCCAGGCAAACAAGTCTGGCACAGTCAACCTGGCACTCAGGTCTTCTACTTCTCTTGCCTCATCTCCCTGATATAACGCTCAGTGTACTCTCAGCGCTCTGTTTCAGCAGCACCAGGTTGTGCCGAGTCTCTCTCACATGAGTGCGTAGTGAAGTCAGTTTCATTGATTGAAGTGAAGGAGTCAGAGACAAGAGCGAGCATGTTCTGTCTAATCCCTGGCTGTCCTGTTGGGCCATGTTGGATGGACCACTGCTCCCTAATCCCCCAGCTGTCCCAAGTCACTCCATAGGCACAAGAAGCTCAGCCGTGGCTATAATATACAATTATCCTTTATTTTTGCATTGCCTCTCCACCCCTTGCCCACTCCCAGTCTTTTCATTGGAGCCCTTTGGAGGGATTAGATACAGCCATCTCATCTGTTGAGCTGTCATTCAATTTATCAGCCTCACACTGACTGTAATATTTCTCCATCCCGTTCTCTCTTTTCAAACTAGCACAATGAGTGGATGTGAGTACTGTCGGTCAATCTGCTGTAGCTGCAGCTTTTTTACCAGGGGGAATTTTATTACCCACTTTATTACCTGTTTGTTCACTAGTACCTTTAACCTTGTGTATATGATGTATTTTATAACCAGTACATGGGCAGTGCAGCAGGCATATTGTTCCTGCTATGTATTAAAGGGAATACTATAGGTGAATTGGACGAGTCACACAATCTGGAGTGGTGGCAATTRCATTTGAATTCAGACAAATGTAGATTTATTACAATTCATCATGAGTCAATGATTGAATACTAATTTTCTGAAATAATTCATTTAATTTTAATTAATCTCTGAACTGAGTTCAAATTGAATTGGCTTCAAATCTGCACCGATAGCCTATCCACACCCAGCTCTTTTGTATAGGCCTACTGTAGCTGTTGTAGTGTACTATAGTCCTACAGTGCCTTCAGAAAGAATTTACACCCCGTGACTTTTTCCACATTTTGTTGTGTTACTGTTTGAATTTAAAATGTATTACATTTAAATTTTTCTGTCACTGGCCTACACAGAATACCCCATAATGTCAAAGTGGAATTATGTTTTTTATAATTTTTTACAAATGAATTAAATCTGAAATGCTGAAATGTCTTGAGTCAATAAGTATTCAACCCCTTTGTTATGGRAAGCCTAAATAAGTTCAGGAGTAAACATTTGCTTAACAAGTCACATAATAAGTTGCATGGACTCACTCTGTGTGCAATAATGGTGTTTAACAAGATTTTTTTAATGACTACCTCATCTCTGTARCCCACACATACAATTATCTGGAAGGTCCCTCAGTCCGAACAGTGAATTTCAAACACAGATTCAACCACAAAGAACAGGTAGGTTTTCCAATACCTTGCACAGAATGGCACCTATTTGTAGATGTGTACAAATAAAAAAGCAGACATTGAATATCCCTTTGAGAATGGTGAAGTTATTCATTACAATTTGGATGGTGTATCAATACACCCAGTCACTACAAAGATACAGACGTCCTTCCTAACTCAGTTGCAGAGAGGAAAGAAACCGCTCAGGGATTTCACGAAGCCAATGGTGACTTTAAAACAGTTGCTGAGTTTAAGGGCTGTGATAGGAGAACTGAGGATGGATCAACAACATTGTAGTTACACTACAATACTAACCTAATTGAGAGAGAGAGGGAAAAGAAGGAAGCCTGTAAATAATAGAAATATTCCAAAACGTGCGTCCCCTTTTCAAAAAGGCACTATAGTAATACTTCAAAAAGTGGGGCAAAGCAATTCACTTTTTGTCCTGAATACAAAGTGTTATGTTTGGGGCAAATCCAATATAAAGCATTACTGAGTACCTCTCTCCATATTTTCAAGCATAGTGGTGACAGCATCATATTATGGGTATGCTTGTTAATCATTAAGGACTGGGAAGTTTTTCAGGATAAAAGAGAAATGGAATGGAGTTAAGCACAGGCAAAACCCTAGAGGAAAACCGGGTTCAGTCTGCTTTCCACCAGACACTGGGAGATGAATTCACATTTTAACAGGACAATAACCTAAAACACAAGGACAAATTTACACTGGGGTTGCTTACCAAGAAGACAGTGAATGTACCTGAATGTCCGAGTTACAGTTTTGACTTAATTCTACTTGAAAATCTATGACAAGATCTGAATGGTTTGTCTAGCAATGATCAACCAATTTGACCGATGTTGCACAATCCATGTGTGGAAAGCTCTTTAGAGACTTACCCAGAAAGACTCACAGCTGTAATCACTGCCAAAGGTGCTACTACAAAGTATCGACTCATGGGTGTGAATACATATGTAAATGAGATATTTCTGTATTTCATTTTCAATAAATGTGCAAAAATGTCAYAAAACATGTTTTCACTTTGTCATTTTGGGATATTGTTTAATCCATTTTGAATTCAGGCTGTAACACAACAAAATGTGGAATAAGTAAATGGGTATGAATAATTTCTGAAGGCACTGTATGTGGTCTGTCATACTAGCTTGCTTTCTATTTCCACAAGGCCACCACAGCTGTAAAATGCCCACTTCACACATCTCATTCAATGGGATATTTTCAAAACCCGAATGACTACAGTGATACATTGTTCATTGTTATTGGATTGCACTCCAGAACTCCAACTCTGCCAGAAAAAAGTGACATTAATATTTGTTCTAATAGACAGAATCTGACTTTATTCGCCAGGACACAACTGCTTACTCAACACAATAAAGTGCCAACTTCTACCCGTCTTGCATGTTATGAGAAAACACACGCTTTGAAATAGTGCGCTTTTTCAGTTACAGATTTATTTTCTCCCTAATACAGTACTACTGTACAGGAGGATCAGAATAAGCTCCTATAGAAACGCACAGATATCAGCTAAAAGAGCACTCTGGGAGATTGGAAATTCACTGGCAGTGGCACTAAAGAAAAGCAGCACATTTAAAACAACAGCAGTCCTGCTTCCTCAGCATGTCATAATAACCCAGTCTAAGTGGACCCTTATCTCCTCAGTAAAAGTGCCTTGTCTGGCCCAAGTTAATGAAGACTGTCTCAGTCCAGATGGATATCCCCTCGGTGGCCATTGGGAGAGACCTCATGTAGAGCAGAAACAGGCTCTTTAGAGAACTAGTTCAGTGATTGTAGCCCATTCCCAGGCCTCAGTGAAGAGATACTGTCACACAGACTGAGATTGACACTTACAGTGCGTTTCAATTCATCCCAAAGGTATTCGATGGGGTTGAGGTCAGGGCTCTGTGCAGGCCAGTCAAGTTCTCCCACACCGATCTCGACAAACCATTTCTGTATGGAGCTCGCTTTGTGCATGGGGGATTGTCATGCTCAAAKAGGAAAGGGCCTTCGCCAAACTGTTGCCACAAAGTTGGAATCATCTATAATCTTTGGGCTAGGCGTGCCGCTAGCGCCCCACCTCGACAACATCCGGTGAAATTGCAGAGCGCAAAATTCAAAATGCGTTATATTAAACATGCATGGAAATACAAGTGTCTTACGTCGTTTAAAAGCTTAACTTCTTCTTAATCCAGCCGCTTTGTCAGATTTCAGAAGGCTTAACGGCGAAAGCACACCATGCAATTATCTGAGGACAGCGCCCCACATACAAAAGCATTAAACATTTTCCAAACAAGCAGAGGCGTCACAAAAGTCAGAAATAGCGATAAAATATATCACTTACCTTTTGAAGATCTTCCTCTGTTTGCAATCCCAAGGGTCCCAGCTACATAACAAATGGTTGTTTTGTTCGATAAAGTCCTTCTTTATATCCCAAAAAGTCAGTTTAGTTGGCGCGCTTGATTCAGTAATCCACCGGTTTCCCTCGTTCAAAATGCATACAAATGAATCCCAAAGGTTACCAATAAACTTCGTCCAAACAAGTCAAACAACGTTTCTAATCAATCCTCAGGTACCCTAATATGTAAATAAACTTTAAATTTAAGACAGAGAATAGTATGTTCATTACCAGAGATAAATAACGAAGTGCGCGCCCTCATCCACGCGCACCACAAAACTACAGCCAAAATGGGAGCCACCTAGAGAAACTAAAGATTCTTGCTAATTTTTCAAAAAACAAGCCTGAAACTCTTTCTAAAGACTGTTGCCATCTACTGGAAGCCCCAGGAACTGCAATCTGGGAGGTATTCCACTGATTTTCCCATAGACAGCCATTACAATGAGTGGTGAGCTCAAAAAGAAAAAAATCGTGATGGATTCTCCTCGGGTTTTTGCCTGCCATGTCAGTGCTGTTATACTCCCAGACATTATTTTAACAGTTTTGGAAACTTTAGAGTGTTTTCTATCCAATACTACCAATTATATGCATATCCTCGCTTCCGGGSCTGAGTAACAGGCAGTTTACTTTGGGCACCTCAGTCATCCAAACTTCCGAATACTGCCCCCTATCCCTAAGATGATAATGTCATTGTATGCCCGAAAAATGAAAAACAGCCCCAGACCATTATCCCTCCTCCACCAAACTTTACAGTTGGCACTATGCATTTGGGCAGGTAGCGTTCTCCTGGCATCCGTCAAACGCAGATTTGTCTGTTGGACTGCCAGATGAAGAAAACGCATTACCACAGCTACAGAGTCCAATGGCGGCAAGCTTTACACCACTCCAGCCGATGCTTGGCATTGCGCATGGTGATCTTAGGCTTGAGTGCGGCTGCTTGGTCATGGAAACCCATTTCATGAAGTTCCCGACGAACAGTTCTTGTGCTGARGTTGCTTGCAGAGGCAGTTTGGAACTCGGTAGTGAGTGTTGCAACCGAGGAAAGATCATTTTTATGCGGTACGCGCTTCAGCACTCGGCGGTCCCATTCTGTGAGCTTGTGTGGACTACCACTTTGCGGCTGAGCCGCTGTTGCTCCTAGACATTTCCACTTTACACTGACAGCACTTACAGTTGACCAGGGCAGCTCTAGCAGGGCAGAAATGTGACAAACTGACTTGTTGGAAAGGTGCCACGTTGAAAGTAACTGAGCTCTTCATTAAGGCCATTGTCGTGTCTGGACTATCATTAAATGTGAAGACTTATTTATATCAAATCAGTTGTCCAGGTTTAATTATTACATGATTAAACTAATCATGTAAATATTAATTAACTAGGAAGTCGGGGCACCACGGAAAATGTTGAGATGTACAGAGTTATCATTTTCCGAATATAACTCTTCAGATACTTTAATATCTGATCAATTAGTTTTCTATTCATGAATTATTATTATTTATACCTCATCAGTTCTCATTACTGAACGTCGCAAACCCTTGGATATCTGCACGAACCCTAGTTTCCATAATGAATCAGCAATATACAAATTGACTTAATTGTTTATTTACTAACTAACTAAATAATCACAGAAATACATATCAATCGAACAGTAGATATTGGTAACTAACAATGATAGAAAAGTCCCTAGTGGGCTAAGCCGATATGACGGCTTGGTAGACAAAGGAAAGGTGTGGGGACTGAGAAAGAGCGGGAAAGACGAAATGGATTCACTACACACAGTGGATAATTATAACCATTTAAATGCTAAACCTTTGCACATGAACGGCCGCTCACTCAAGAATAATTGCAATCTATATGTTTAAGCCCGTATGTCGTTGTTGTCTTCTCTGTTGGAATCCGGTACGACTGCTGGATAGTCAGTTCATCACAGAGTCTCTGGTTAGCTTCCCTAGAAGTCACAATGTACTTTGTGGTTGTAGGTGGTTAGAATGGATACTTCAGAGCACCATTTGGAAATGTTCTCATAGAATAGCTGCTTCGGCGGTTGTCGGTATTCTCGTTCTAGACTTACGTAATTTCTAGCTGCAGACTAGTAATTATACGTCTAAGATTTGATCTTATTCTGTAGTGATTAATACTCTATGAGTTTAACAATTTTCAGCCGTGTAGCCAAAACTACAGCTGCAGTGTCTCCGATGGCCTATAGATTTGTAGCCATTCCAACGTGGGGACTCTGTCCTGGTGTTCTCTGGCGTATATTTTGTAGGAAGTGGGTTTATACTCTGTGGAAAAAGGGGTGGTTCGATGATGCCTAATGCGATGTCTGGGCTCACGGGGGTGTGGCCACTGACTAGTTAATCTATATATGAAAATCCATACTCTCATTCAGAAGATTAACATCACATTACATCTTTTCACAAATAGTTTCATGTTTAATCACATACGTTTCACAATATTTAGATATAAACCTGACAGCTGGGAAATGTACACCTTAACTTCTCTGCGCTACGGATCTCTTTAGCGGGATAATTTTCCTAAACAACCGCTGAATTGCAGGGCGCAAAATATTACAAAAAATATTTATAATCATGCAATCACAAGTGAAATATACCAAAACACAGCTTAGCTTGTTGTTAATCCACCTATCATGTCAGATTTTGAAAATATGCTTTACAGCGAAAGAAATCCAAGCTTTTGTGAGTGTATCAATCAATGCTAGAACAGTTAGCCCCAAATTAGCATGGTCACGAAAGTCAGAAAAGCAATACAATTAATCGCTTACCTTTGATAATCTTTGGATGTTTGCACTCACGAGACTCCCAGTTACACAATAAATGTTATTTTTGTTCGATAAATATTACTTTTATAACAAAAAAACACCATTTGGGTTGCGCGTTATGTTCAGAAAACTACAGCCTCGTTCCGGTCCTGAAAGGCAGAAGAAAATTCCCAAACGTATCAGATTCAAAAATATTACAATTTTTTTTAATAATCATGCAATCACAAGTGAAATATACCAAAACACAGCTTAGCTTGTTGTTAATCCACCTATTGTGTCAGATTTTGAAAATATGCTTTGTAGCTAAATCAATCCAAGCTTTTGTGAGTGTATCAATCAATGCTAGAACAGTTAGCCTTATATTAGCTTGGTTAGCTTGGTCACGAAAGTCAGAAAAGCAATAAAATGAATCGCTTACCTTTGATAATCTTCGGATGTTTGCACTCACGAGACTCCCAGTTACACAATAAATGTCCTTTTTGTTRGATAAATATTACTTTTATAACAAAAAAACGCCATTTGGGTTGCGCCTTATGTTCAGAAAACCAAAGCCTCATTCCGTTCGACGAAAATTCCCAAAAGTATCTGTAATGTTCGTAGAAACGTCAAATGTTTTTTATAATCAATCCTCAGGTTGTTTTTAACAACACATCGATAATATTTCCAACCGGACCGTAACCTATTCAATAAAGAGAGAAAGAAAATGGAGAGCTACCCTCTCGCGCGCAGGAACTAATCAAGGACACCTGACTACTTTTGAAAAATCTCGCTCATTTTTTCAAAATAAAAGCCTGAAACTATGTCTAAAGCCTGGTCACAGCCTGAGGAAGCCATTGGAAAGGGAATCTGGTTGATACCCCTTTAAATGGAAGAAAGACGGGGAAGGAAACACAGATTTAAAAATAATAATAATCACTTCCGGGTTAGATTTCCTCAGGTTTTCGCCTGCAGAATCAGTTTTGTTATACTCACAGACAATATTTTTGACGTTTTGGAAACTTTTGAGTGTTTTCTATCCTAATATGTAAATTGTATGCATATTCAACGATCTGGACCTGAGAAATAGTCCCTTTACCTTGGGAACGTTATTTAAAAATTAAAATAAAAAAAATCTGACCCCCTAGTGTCAGAGGTTATTAAGTCGGAAGTTTACATACACTTAGATTGGAGTCATTAAAACTCGTTTTTCAACCACTCAACAAATTTCTTGTTAACCTCTCTGGGATCGCGGGACGCTTGCGTCCCAACAGCTTTGTTAAAATGTAGAGCGCCAGAATTCAAAAAAAAAATCTTATAAAATCAAACTTTATTAAATTACACATATAAGATACAAATTAAAGCTAGACTCGTTGTGAATCCAGCCAACATGTCAGATTTCAAAAAGGCTTTTCGGCGAAAGCATAAGATGCTATTATCTGATGATAGCACAATTCAACAAAGAGAGCTGTAGCATATTTCAACCATGCGGCCGCTACTCAAAACGCAGAAATAAAAATATAAAAACATGCATTACCTTTGACGAGATTCTTTTTTGTTGGCACTCCAATATGTCCCATAAAATCACAAATGGTCCTTTAGTTTCGATTAATTCCGTCATATATATCAAATTGTCCATTTTATTTGGCGCCGTTGTCACCAGGAAAAACAGCCTTCAATTTGCGGCAAAATCACGCAAAATATCTAAAAAATTACCTCTAAACTTTGCCAAAACATTTCAAAGTACTTTTGTAATACAACTTAAGTATTGTAAAACGTTAATAATCCCATCAAATTGAAGACGGGTCAATCTGGTTTTCAATACAGGATATCAACAAACTCACGGTACTTTTCAAGTCTGTCTTCAACTCTCAACATAAACACACGACGTCACTCCACTTCCGGGTCATATCTTTCTCATTTTACTAATGAAAAACCTTAAACCTTTTTCCATACAATGGCGACATCCAGTGGAAGCAGTGAAACTGCGTGGATAGTGATTAGAATTCCGGGTTTGCCCCATGATATCCCATTGAACATACAGGAACTTAACAATAAAAAAGTTGTCCTCAGGGTTTTGACTGCTATATAGTTCTGTTATACTTACAGATATGATTCAACAGTTTTAGAAACTTCAGAGTGTTTTCTATCCAAATCTACTAATAATATGCATATTTATATTCTGGGGATGAGTAGCACGAAGTTGAAATTGCGCACGCTATTTTTCCCTAAGTGAAAACTGCACCCTATCCTTTAACAAACTACAGTTTTGGCAAGTTGGTTAGGACATTTACTTTGCGCATGACACAAGTAATTTTTCCAACAATTGTTTACAGACAGATTATTTCACTTATAATCCAGTTGGTCAGAAGTTTACATACACCAAGTTGACTGTGCCTTTAAACAGCTTGTAAAATTCCAGAAAATTATGTCACGGCTTTATAAGTTTGGATAGCGCATTGACATAATTTGAGTCAATTGGAGGTGTACCTGTGGATATATTTCAAGGCCTACCTTCAAGCTCAGTACCTCTTTGCTTGACATCATTGGAAAATCAAAATAATCAGCCAAGACCCAGATAAAAACTTGTAGACCTCCATAAGTCTGGATCATCTCTGGACGAAATTTCCAAATGCCTGAAGGTACCAAATTCATCTGTACAAACAATAGTACGCAAGTATAACACCATGGGACCATGCAGCCGTCATACTGCTCAGGAAGGAGACGTGTTCTGTCTCCTAGAGATGAACGTACTTTGGTACGTACACATGGGGACAAAGATTGTACTTTTTGGAGAAATGTCCTCTGGCTGATGAACAAAAATAGAACTGTTTGGCCATGATGACCATCGTTATGTTTGGAGGAAAAAGGGGGAGGCTTTGCAAGCGAAGAACACCATCCAACCGGTACAAAGGGTGGCAGCATCATTGTTGTGGGGGTGCTTTGCTGCAAGAGGGACTGGTGCAGCTTCACAAAATAGATGGCGTACGAGGGAGGAAAATGATGTGGATATATTGAAGCAACATCAAGACATCAGTCAGGAAGTTAAAGCTTGGTCGCAAATGGGTCTTCCAAATGGACAATGACCCCAAGCATACTTCCAAAGTTTGGCAAAATGGCTTAACGACAACAAAGTCAAGGTATTGGAGTGGCCACACAAAGCCTGACCTCAATCCTATAGAAAATGTGTGGGCAGAACTGAAAAAGCGTGTGCGAGCAAGGAGGCCTACAAACCTGACTCAGTTACACCAGCTCTGTCAGGAGGAATGGGCCAAAATTCACCACAAGATATTGTGGGAAGCTTGTGGAACTCACCTGAAACGTTTGACCCAAGTTAAACAATTTAAAGGCAATGCTACCAAATACTAATTGAGTGTATGTAAACTTCTGACCCACTGGGAATGTGATGAAAGAAATAAAAGCTGAAATAAATCATTCTCTCTACTATTATTCTGACATTTCACATTCTTAAAATAAAGTGGTGATCCTAACTGACTGAAGAAAAGGAATTTTTACTTGGATTAAATGTCAGGAATTGTGAAAAACTGAGTTTAAATGTATTTGGCTAAGGTGTATGTAAACTTCTGACTTAAACTGTATGTGTGTTTCCTGTCCTTCATGAGATCACCAAATGAAACACACTCGACATGACTGTCCCTTAAGTGTCCACGGACCATTCCCACATTCTCAACAATTGAAATATTGTTTAGTTCTCCCATTTTGGGGATTAGGAGTTTTGAACAAAGATAAGCTTTTTGTTCTGGTAGACTCTCTCTCAAAACTGCATGGCAGTTTCTACCAGGTATTTATGATCTGTCGTAAAGTCATAAAACTTGTGGGGGGGAGCCACGATATACACCCCAAAGGGCCACGTCGTGACCATTCTACTGTCAATGTTTGTCTATGGAGATTGCATGGCTGTTGCTCTATTTTATACACCTGTCAGCAATGGGTGTGGCTGAAATAGCCGAATCCACTAATTTGAAGGAGTGTCATACCTTTGTATATATAGTGTATATGCCGTCTCCATCTCCCCTTAAGCCCATATATCCTGTGTGTCTTTGACAACTGGACTCTGTATCCCATCAGAAAGGTCCCTACAATACTACTTTAACAACAGTAGGGAATGAGTAGCATACAGTGGGCCTTAATGTAGCAGAAATCAAGGCAGAAAGGAAATGGGTCTATTAGATTAGGCCTGTAGTGGGCTGTTAACAGGAATGTCCTAATGATAGCACCCTTAACAATGAAGCTTCCCCATGGCTTTCATTCACATAGAGGAGGCCCATTGGCATTTCCAACATTGCATAATTGTGTCGGCGGTGCTCAATTTATATATTCTCCTCTCACAATTGGAATGACGTGTGATCAATTCTGTTATTCTCTGCTGCAGCCCAGTCCCGTCAGAACTCTTCACTGCTGTGTTTTTAAGATGTACAAATAATGGGAAAGGGACATTCAAATGGGTTGCTATGCAATGAATCACCCCTCCTTGAGAAAGAGGGGAGATGAGATGGTGTCTTTGATGTCTTGAATAAGACATCCTTATAAAGGCTCAGGGCCAAACTCAGATGCAGACACAGGAGGCAGATGGTTTGAGTGTTTGATATTTATTAGTAGTAGGCAAGAGAATAGTCATGGACAGGCAAAAGGTCAAAACCAGATCAGAGTCCAGGAGGTACAGAGTGGCAGGCAGGCTCGAGGTCAGGGCAGGTAGACTGGTCAGGCAGGCAGGTACAGAGTCCAAAAAAACAGGCAAGGGTCAAAACCGGGAGGACTAGCAAAAAGAGAATAGAAAAAGCAGGCACACGGGAAAAAGACCCTGGTTGACTTGAAACAGACAAGACGAACTGGTACAGAGAGACAGGGAACACAGGGACAAATACACTGGGGAAAATAAGCGACACCTGGAGGGGGTGGAGACAATCACAAGGACAGGTGAAACAGATTAGGGCGTGACAATCCTGGTGATTACACTAATCGCTGTAGATTACACCCGAGTAGCACGGTGCGCTTTCTGCTTCTGTTACGTGGCCAAGCCAAAGAAACAATCTGGAGATTGAACAAAATGTCCTAGTTTTAGTTGTATAAAGTACTTAAGTAAAAATACTTAAGTAGTATCTGTACTTTACTATTTCTTTTTTTGACAACTTTTACTTCACTACATTCCTAAAGAAAATGATGCACTTTTTACTACATATATTTTCCCTGACTCCCAAAAGTACTCGTTACATTTTGAAAAGAAAATTGCCCAATTGACGCACTTATCAAGAGAACATCCCTGGTCATCACTACTGCCTCTGATCTGGCGGATTCACAAAATTTGTAAATTATGCCTGAGTGTTGGAGTGTGCACCTGGCTATCCAGAAATAAAAAATATAAAATAAAATTGTACCGTCTGGTTTGCTTAATAGTAAGGAATTTCYAATTATTTATACTTTTACTTTTGACACTCAAGTATATTTTTGCAATTCCATTTACTTTGGATACTTGTATCCTTACTTATATTTAAAACCAAGTAATGTTAGAATCAAATCAAATCAAAGTTTATTTGTCACGTGCGCCGAATACAACAGGTGTAGACCTTACAGTGAAATGCTTACTTACAGGCTCTAACCAATAGTACAAAAAAGGCATTAGGTGAACAATAGGTCAGTAAAGAAATAAAACAACAGTAAAACAACAGGCTATATACAGTAGCGAGGCTATAAAAGTAGCGAGGCTACATACAGACACCGGTTAGTCAGGCTGATTGAGGTAGTATGTACATGTAGATATGGTTAAAGTGACTATGCATATATGATGAACAGAGAGTAGCAGTAGCGTAAAAGAGAGGTTGGCGGGTGGTGGGTGGCGGGTGGCGGGACACAATGCAGATAGCCCGGTTAGCCAATGTGCYGGAGCACTGGTTGGTCGGCCCAATTGAGGTAGTATGTACATGGATGTATAGTTAAAGTGCCTAAGCATATATGATAAACAGAGAGTAGCAGCAGCATAAAAATAGGGGTTGGAGGGGGGGGCACACAATGAAAATAGTCTGGGTAGCCATTTGATTACCTGTTCGGGAGTCTTATGGCTTGGGGGTAAAAACTTTTGAGAAGCCTTTTTGTCCTAGACTTGGCACTCTGGTACCGCTTGCCATGCGGTAGTACAGAGAACAGTCTATGACTGGGGTGGCTGGGGTCTTTGACAATTTTTAGGGCCTTCCTCTGACACCGCCTGGTGTAGAGGCCCTGGATGGCAGGCAGCTTAGCACCGGTGATGTACTGGGCCGTACACACTACCCTCTGTAGTGCCTTGTGGTCGGAGGCCGAGCAATTGCCGTACCAGGCAGTGATGCAACCAGTCAGGATGCTCTCGATGTTGCAGCTGTAGAACCTTTTGAGGATCTCAGGGCCCATGCCAAATCTTTTTAGTTTCCTGAGGGGGAATAGGCTTTGTCATGCCCTCTTCACGACTGTCTTGGTGTGTTTGGACCATTCTAGTTTGTTGTTGATGTGGACACCAAGGAACTTGAAGCTCTCAACCTGCTCCACTACAGCCCCGTCGATGAGAATGGGGGTGTGCTCGGTCCTCCTTTTCCTGTAGTCCACAATCATCTCCTTAGTCTTGGTTACGTTGAGGGATAGGTTGTTATTCTGGCACCACCCGGCCAGGTCTCTGACCTCCTCCCTATAGGCTGTCTCATCGTTGTCGGTAATCAGGCCTACCACTGTTGTGTCGTCTACAAACTTAACGATGGTGTTGGAGTTGTGCCTGGCCATGCAGTCGTGGATGAACATGGAGTACAGAAGGGGACTGAGCACACACCCCTGTGGGGCTCCAGTGTTGAGGAACAGCGTGGCAGGTGTCTTCACTGAGAGGTGTTAGGGAGGTGTTTAACCCCAGGATCCTTAGCTTAGTGATGAGCTTTGAGGGTACTATGGTGTCGAACACTGAGCTGTAGTCAATGAATAGCATTCTCATATAAGTGTGGTATTTTCCTGGATCACTTTTACTTGATTTGTCATTTTGTGTTATAGTATCTTACTTTTACTGAAGTATGACAATTGAGTACTTTTCCCACCACTCACTAGTGTCACAATGTGAAGGTGGGGCTACATAAATCAGTAGGTAATAACTTCCATTAGAAAAGCAAACCAATGAGGATGTGGGTCACCCATCATGGTTACACAAGTCCAAATCAATGAGATTATGATTTGCGCTCCCAGGCTCATTACTGACTTAATAGCTCTGTGTGGGACACTGCACATTGTTATTGGAATGAATTTGTGCCTAACAGTATGTGGTAAATATGGGCCAGGCTGCATCGTGAGCCAGAAGACTGATAGACAGATTGAAGTTTGCATGTGGTCTCCCTGGCCCACCGTGGGTTCATGTGTTTCAGATTTATACGGGTTTATGAGTTTATGTGAGTGAATATCCTGCTCTTAGAGGTTAATCCCAAAGGATTTGAATGTGGCTACGGCACATTAGTATACAGTGTTGTCTCTAACAACACACAGTAATATCCAAACTCCTCCCTGCCTGCCTCCCTCCCTGCCTGCCTCAGTACTGCAGCATAGACCTAGATTCAGCTCTCCACTGAGGGGGAGCTTTGGTTTTGTTGTAAAAACGCTGCTGTACCAAACAAAAGGACATAAATAAGCACAGCATGGTCTTCATAAACCTGCGTGGATTTATTACTCATGCATTCTGCCCATAAACAGATTTGTGACTACATACCCCTCCAGGCAGTATCTCATGTTGTCTAAAAAGCCAAACACAATTTTCTTTAAATTAGACCTGTGGTGAGAGGCAATCTTGCTGTTTTGGAATGAGTCTGCTAAAATGAGAACTCTGCTGTGTTAGCTACAGGTAGCACTAAGCTTGGAAGACAAAGTGGGCTTATGCATAATTTTACAACGGGTGGTTCTAATCCTGAATGCTGATTGGTTAGAAGTGCATTCCAGCCAGTGTCTATCTCACAAGTTAACACCGACTAAATCTATGACGTTAAAATGCCTGTTTACTCTGTTTCATCTGACCGCTCAAACCACTGTCTCGTCAGCCCAGCCAGGCGATTTATAAACTTGATCTCCACTATAAAAAGCATCTTATCTCACATTTCTTCTAGAAAAACACTAAGTTTTCAACAGCGGAGATTTGATCTCCAGCTGTCCAATAGCAATGAACTCGGGAGTCGGGACGAGAAAGACAGGCAGGCAGGCAGCGTTTCTCAGCCAGTCGAAATCATGAATCAGCTGGCATCAACGATATGGATATATACAAAGAAATGTAAATTGATAAAAGGTAAAACGAAACGAAGTTCAGCTAGATTGCAGTCTTTCCAGCTTCAGTTTGAAGTGATTGTGTTCGAGGTGTTGTTGACTAGCTCCTCTAAACAACAGTGTCCTGACGAGTGAGCACATTTTCTATGCCAGGTGAAATCACACCTCATTAGCTCATTGTTATGGATGTATCCAAATAAAGACACTAGAAAACAGCTTAAACAAATGCAAATGCCGCTACTTTGCTGTTATTCTGGTCGCACTTTTTGACGTGACTAAGTTAGTCGTAGTTGGCTGCTTAAATCTGTTTTACCTCATTTCTATAGCTTGTCACATGTTCAACCAGAGGGAAAAAAACTATAGACCACCTTTACTCCAAACACAGAGACGCATACAAAACTCTCCCTTGCCCTCCATTTGGCAAATCTGACCATAATTATTTTCTCCTGATTCCTGCTTAATGGTAAAAACTAAAGCAGGATGTACCAGTGACTCGCTCAATACGGAAGTGGTCAGATGACGCGGATGCTACACTACAGGCTTGTTTTGCTAGCACAGACTGGAATACGTTCCGGGATTCATTCAATGGCATTGAGGAGTATACCACCTCAGCCACCGGCTTCATCAATAAGTGCATCGACGACGTCGTCCCCACAGTTTTTTTCATTGTGTTACTTTTTTATTTCATTTTTTYCTTTAGTTTATTTAGCAAATATTTTCTTAACTCTATTTCTTGAACTGCATTGTTGGTTAAGGGCTTGTAAGTAAGCATTTCAAGGTAAGGTCTATACTTGTTGTATTCTGCGCATGTGACAAATAACATTTTATTTTATTTGATGGAAAATAACAGAACAATGTAAATGAAATTAACCACAAATATTACTAGTTTATCTTTCCTTATTTTGGTCAAGGTAAAGATTAAATTGTTGCAGTGCAGCAATATCACCACTTCTGCTTCAAGAATTCCACATAATTTTGTGCTATTGTAGCGGTCTTTATATGTACCACAGGAGAACCAAAAAATCAAGAGTGACACCACGGCTGTCTTTTTGTCTTTTATGTCGATCTGCAATAGTATTGTGAAAAGACAGGACAGGAACACATCAGTCTCCAATGCACCATCTGACAAGTTGTTCTATACAGGAAGCAATGAATAAAGGTAAAACACATATCCTGTCTCACATCCCCAATACATTGCTAGGTGCTTTCCAGTATTAAAATACAACAACTCATGTACAAAAACACCTGTAATTACAAACAAGCTACAATGTGAAATCGCTTTTATCCCGTTCAGACCATAGAGGGCTAAATTAGATCTCCATAAATGCAACGCTAGACATCAAGTCAGCAGCTCAGCTATAACCGTTTGCATCACAGAAAGAGTGTTTCCAACTTAGCGACTTTGTCGAGCATATCAGACCCCTCTCGCGACACATTTTCAAAAAAGCGACTAGCGACAAATCTAGCGACTTTTTCTGGTGTTATTGGAGACTTTTGGAGACTGACTTGAAAGCAGTATCATTCTACTCTTCTCAACGAGCAGCGGGTGCTGCCGTGGGCCCCACCCACGTCCCACCCGTCCAAAGCACTCACAGGCGGCCCAGTCCTCGCGCAGCAGTCCCTCCCAGCCAGGGCGGGAAAACTAAAATAAAAACTAAGTAACTGTTGATGAAACATTTACTAGTAAGAAGTGAGACCAAGTTGAGAATGCTGGACCAGGTGGATAAGGTATGATATAAGGCAGTTTATTAAAGTGTAAAGATATCTGAAATAGCGTGCACGGACCCTTTCATCAAGCTCAAATGGAACTTCCTGAAAGAAGCCCCAGATAAAGCAGAGTGCATATACATTTTTTATACAGTACAGAAAGTAGGTTGAGTCTGGAAGTTCTGGTCCTCTGGTTGGTTCTGATGAGTTGGGCGAGGTCTCCTTCAGGCTAGTATCACTGTCCCATTGCTCTGAGTAGAGTTCTTTGTCTTCAGAAAGTTCAGCTAAAACAGGAGATTAGGTGTGTGCGTAGATGTCCTATTTTGACATTTCTGTGTGTCTCTGTAAAATGTTCAGACTAAGAGGAGTTTTTGTGTGTGCGTAGATGTTCCTGTCTTATCTTGTGTTATGAAAGTTTACGTCAGCCCTCTGTCCTTGGGTATGTGTGTGTTCTCAGTACTCGTGAAATAACAGTACACAAAGCACCTTCGTTTTCTGTCAGTGTTAAGATAAAGGTCTATTGTCACCATCTGTCTCTGGGTGTGTGTGGGTCTCAGTATCTGCTATTAGTTTGTGAGAAACCCTGTTTGGAAAGAAGTTAGTTATAACAATGTAATAGCAAATATGCTTGTGTTATAATAAAATGATATTTATTACATAACTCTGCAGAGTGTCTCTTTTGCATCACTTTTGCCGGTCCCAAGCCCGGATAAAGGAGGAGTGTTGGAATTGTGACATAAAAAAAACAAGAATCAGACAGAAGAAAGTTAATTTGTAGTTTTAAAACATATTTAGGGTGTTTTTTTACTCACTTTTTGTCTCTCCCACAACGTTATTCCTCTCTCCTACAGCATATTCCAAGAGTATATGACTTAAGATTGCTTGTCTGGCACCAGGGCTGTCTTATTTCTGTAAACTGTGAAGAGAGATATTCAAATGACCCTATTAAATCAAGGCCTCAGTTCTGCAGAATGGTGGAGGAGTAGAATGAGGGACATTAACATTACATTTTAGATAGGATGTGCAATTACATGCACATTGACAATTATGCAAATTAGGTGATGACGTCATTTAGCTACTTTTAGGACAGCCAATAGTTTCTTTCCTTACTGAGGAGTTGGAAACACTGCACATAAAGGCATGCTAGCTAGCAACAGCAATACTTTTTAGCACTCTGTAAACTATATTAATAACAACAATAAAACTCTGAGTTACATGTTTCAATAGTCTCACACTCCCTTATAACAATATCTACAGCATTAACCTTGGGATGTTTTATTTCTTTCACGTTATGGACTTCTACAAAGGAGTAATCTGCAACAATACCTTTCCAATACCAACAATACCTTTCTCTCAGTGTTTTCTCGGACTGAGGAGAACGGGAGCTACGGGTAGTATCAGGGTGTTAGTAGGTGACGTAAGCACCCAGATGAAATAAAATACATTTAATGAAATAAAACCCGAAGATGTTAACATCATTCAGCTACTGTAGCTGCCTACTTAACATCAACAGGCAGCACTAGTAGCGCAACAATTAAAAATAGACACCAAAAGTAAAGTTCTTGGTGATCATAGCGATCTGACTCCTCCCTTCTGTCTGAACTTGSAATATTCCTGTTCGTGGGCTTGGGCCACTGACCCTTAACCTGGTTGTTCTGTTCTGCGTGGTGTACTATTCTAATAATTTGAAGTTTTATGGAATAACCTTTTTAACTCTCCTACACGATGAAAACTCCTTAAAGTTGTATAAGTAATAGTGATGGTCAATCCACTATCCCCTGTATTTATCGACGTTACAAAATAACCTTGGCTTCCAGTTGATACCAATTAATTCCTCTCACCCTCTCTTTTGAGGTGATTGGCTTTTATAATGCATGGCACAGCATATTCCAAGAGTATATGACTTTAAGATTGCTTGTCTGGCACCAGGGCTGTCTTATTTCTGTAACCTGTGAAGGAGAGATATTCAAATGACCCTATTAAATCAAGGCCTCAGTTCTGCAGAATGGTGGAGGAGTAGAATGAGGGACATTAACATTACATTTTAGACATAGGATGGACATACTATGGGCTGAGAAAATACAAGATATGAGATTGTGAAGAAGAGAGGAAAGAGACGTTTTTATCCTGTTGAGTGTTGGGCCACTGGAACCCTCATCACATTGAACACAGAGTGAGAGCTGCTCTTCTCACTCTTCTCAGTAAACAAGCTTACAGAATCAATCAGCCAGAGGGGAGCGGGAGAAGGAGAAAGGAGTCCAGGCTCTTTGTGAGAGCGTCTTGTCCATAGTGTGTGCTGAGAGCAGCAGGGCCATGGACTCCCATGGCTATGTGTCCTCCTCTGTCTCATCCCATTCCTGCACCAAGCCAAGGTTAACAGGTAGAACTGGCATCCACTTGATGAAATGCAATAAAAACTCAAATGCTAAATGCTCATTCTCTGTGCTGCTGCCTGACTCCCCTTTAGCAGGCATTTACCAGCATTGACATGTAATCAGACGCCCTGCACTCTGAGGGGTATCAGTACACCTACCCCAGGCCCCGGGCTCCATCATTAGCAGGCCCCTTCACTGCCGGCCCCCCAGCCACATTCCCCACCACTAGATGAGATGCCACACTCTGTTCATGTCACCTGCTCCAACAGGAGACGCCAGCGGTACACAGAGAGAGACAGGTCTCCTGTAGCAGGGTATTTGCCTGAGGAACACTGTGTGTTGTTCTAGGAGCACTACGGTACTTCTGTGACCTGAGGTGTTATTGGACAATCAAATAACTTATTGTTTCACTGGGGTCATCAATGGGAAATGAATAGCTTTTAAAGCAACTCACAAGAATACAAGTGCTCGATAATAAAAATATACCCATGCTTCTCTTGTTCTATAGGATGAGTTTATGTACAGTATATGTACAGTATATGTACAGTATATATCTAAGACATGTTTGGTTTATTACTTTAGTGCAGCAAAAATGAATTAAGGGAGAAACATTCTGTACATTACCTTGGAAATAATGGACGAGGCAAATTCATACTTTCTTATCTTTTGAGATTGCCTACTCATCAACACTGACTGTTAGTTACGAAGAGATTGTATTGCATATCAAACACTAGGCTAGAAGCTAGCTAAATAGTTTGTTGCTAGCAAACCTGCGAATATGACAACCAAATTAAAAGGTATCAGTTCTGAAAACAGCTGGTCAAACTAGAAACATGGGAGGATTTGACAGAATAGCGCCACTTGTGTCATGACTGCAACGACCAGAGAAATTCATGTTTAGCACTCACCATGTCAGGCCATCAGATGCTCCAAAATAATATGCCTGCAAAAACAAATCAATGCTAGCTAGCTAACTATGTTTTTCCTCGTTACAATGTATCCAATTTCGGTTTGTGTAGTTGTTGGTTTAGCTTTGTGTACATTTGTAAGGCGTATGAACTACATGTGTAGGCACTTACTGGGTCATGATTGCAAGGTGTCCTGATATATTTTCCAACTGTCCTGTTATCTGGTTTTAATGTCCYTTCTAGAATGCATTTCTAGACAATCAGAAATGAGTAATCAACAACGCTGTGGTATAATATCATTTAATAAATGAAAATATCAACGAAAAAAGTATTTCTACCAGTAAATGTGTGCTTTCATATTGTTTGTGGTATAAGCAGAATAAACGCCTCCATTTTGTACATTACCTTGGAAAAATGAACTCCACTGTGTCATCCATTATTTCCAAGGTAAAGTACAGAACGTCTGCGTTTATTCCTTACTTTAAAATGTGCCTCAATCCCATTATATGATCTGTTTTACCTGTTTGCCCCTGCTATCCAAGACTTATCCTTTCTCTCATAGTTCTGGCTTGTAACCAATGTTGAAGCAGTGTGTGAATATGTAAATATTTGCCATTAAGTTCACTTTCTCTAATTAGTCATCATATTTTATGACTGAGTGCTTCCAATTATGGATCAATGTCTCATCTCTGTAGATGGACCCCTGAGTGAGTGGAGGCAGTTTAGCGGTTATGAAATGATTCATAATTTCTACTCTGCTGAGAAGAGTGCTCAGCTCACACCAGACTGATTACCTGATCGATGGAAAGCTGCACAGGCTATTGGAAAACTGCATGTTTGCAAATTAGTTTTTTTGTTGTTGTGTGTATTAGTAGTTTTGTATGATGTTTGTGTTCTGTGTGTGTGTGTGTGTGTGTCTGACATTCATGTGTTTAATTGCTCTGGCTGTAATGTAGCACTGAGCTCATTAACTGGTGTACCACAGAGTGGGCTAAATTCTGCTAAATACTTAAACACACTTCTGACACACTGTGGGAGAGAGATGCAGCTGTGATGCGGGTCGTGTTCACATAAAAAAAACACTGTAGTGCTGTAAAACACTGCCATTGATGTTTAAGGATGTTGGTCTTACTAATGGCTGGGGTCTATAGCCTACGTTACTTATGTTTACAGAGGTGATTTCCTACATAGGTCCTCGTAGTTATCACCTGTAACATGTTGATGACCTGTAACATTTATCGCTCCATTGTCTTTTCATTGTCTCGAGAAACTAGAACAGTCACAGGGTTGACAACATTTGCCCCCCCCACCCTCCCAAGAATTCAGCAACTATTTTTTTAAATTTAGGAAATATGTTCAAGTATTCCCACAAATAAAAAAGAGACTTACTGTATGTGATTGTGTCTCAATGTAATCCAGGTATGAAATGATTGTTATTTTCAAATATAATCTATTTTTGGGCTTTGTTGTGGTCAGTTTGCAGTGTACAAATTATTATAATTATGTTCTGGTCCCCCAACCATACGCTCTGACAAAAATTGTCCCGTGACTGATTCTAGTTGCCTACCCCTGGACTAGAACATGGAGTAGACGGTATTCTTATTGAATCTGTCCATCCCCAAACCATGTTCACGCTCTCTGTCTGTGTTAACATCTCAGGGGTCACACTGCAATCGATAGAGGATCTGTGCTTTGTGCGTGTGATGCATGTGTGTGGTGTGTGTTGCCTTGGTGTGTGGTGTTGTGCATGTGTGTGTGTGTGTGTGTGTGTGTGTGTGTGTGTGTGTGTGTGTGTGTGTGTAGTCATGTATTTGTGTGTGTATGTGCATGACTGCGCGTGTGTGTATAATGCTCCTGTCTGAGATGGGGGATAAGAAATAAGGCTCTGCGGGTGGGCCTGGGCGGGGGGCTGTGCCTCTGTCCACTGAGCCCTGACTGATTGCAGTGAGCCTGTGGGGTGTGAGGCAGCAGAGCCAGCATGGGACTGGAGTCTGTCCTCTCTCAGCCCCAGCAGTACGACAGCCCCTCACTGCCACTGTCATAACAACACAAATGGTGGATGTAGGTGTGTGTGTATGTTTGTGCTTGCACATGTGTTTGTGTGTTAAAAAGTAGATCTATATTGTACAGATCTGTCTGAATAGGCTCAATTTAGTCCTTGATACCACTAAGATGCTGTCCCCCTGTAAACGCAAATAACATGGATGCATTTTCCTTGTTTACCACTGACCTAATTGAGGAGCACATCCTTGTTGAACTGAAACGGATTCCCGCCYTATCCTCTTCCCCCTCTCAGACTCAGAGAGCCTGAATTAACAGTGATGTTGTTAACCTTTTTCTTTTGCATTTTGCCACAGCTAAAGAGCGATTTTGATAGAGTGCCATTGATTGGACACTCTGGGCACCCTTAGTCAATGGACCCTGTGTGTGCCCTGGGTTCAGTTGCCGTGCCAACAATGGTGGACTTCCAAGGTCCAGTCTCATTAGGCTGTAGAGGAGGACATGCTCTCCCAGTCTCTCAGCTGCAGGTGGTCATCACGTCATGTCACTTACTAAAGACCCTCGAAGTGCCAGGAAGAGGATATTAGCTTATCTGCTGCCCCCTTGTGTGTGGATGAGTGCTGTACCCACTGCCCACCCACTGCCCCAGTGGTCATCTGTGGTCAACTCAAGCTACAGTTTGTTGCGGAATGTGAAAGGGTGGGGTTGAGATTTACTGATCCTCTCTCTTTGGGTGAAAGAGATTTGGGYGTTTGAAGTGAGAGAGTTGGAATGGTGGAATGGAATGTTTTGGACAGGAGCAACAATACTGTTGAAACAGTAGCCTAAAATAAGTATACCAATAACAGGAAACCATAACTCAAAGCTGAGGTTGAGGAGTGGCAGTTGATGATTTCCGTATTAATTCTGGGGTATATTAAAACAGCAGGGTTGCTTCCACTAATGGTGCTAACGGATGGTCTGCTGTAGAAAGGCATTCATTTCTGATTGGTCAACTGGTGGCACAGGGCATTTGCTTCACCTCTTCATGATGACTTATGGAGTCTATGGACTGCTGCTGCTATGTATTGAATAATATCCAATACCTCTTCTCTGTCTGCTGCATTTCTCAGTTCAACTTTAAACTGCATGTCTGCTTTGTACAAAGTGTTAAAGTAGCGTACTTGCAAAATATTTTCTCCAGCACTTAGAATAATGAGTTGTTGGTATTTCTGCTTCCTCAATAGAGCACTGAATTGTACAGTTTATATAGCAACCTATGACAACATAACTGCTAACTAAATGCATGATCCTGTGAGACTCATGATCTGCCTGTGAGACTCATGAGAGACTCATGATCCTGTGAGACTCATGAGACTCATGCATGATCCTGTGAGTAAATACTTAGCAGGACCCTCTTAAGTAAAGAGAGTATCTCTGCTTGTGTCCCTGTTCCTATGTAGTGCATGACAACCTTCATGGGTATCATTCTTAAAGAACATTACTATTACTGTAGAGGACTACTCTCCTTTTGTGTGTGTGTGTGTGTGTGTATGTGCGCCTGTGTGTGTGTTAGAGATGGATTGGGCGAGACAGGGAGTATGAGAGGAGTGTGTGAGAGCTGGGGTTTGTTAGCTGATGAATGCTGCAGAATGCTGTTAGGCTAATAGGAAATGTGATCCCCTCTCTGGGTTTGATACACTCTAGCGAGAAGCCTTTGGTTTGTGCCCACGGTTCATTATAATGGTATAATTAATACCACTCAGCCTTTTCTCTGGTGACACAATATAAAAGGTTGAAGAAATAAATGATTCATTTAAAAGAATCTGATGCATATTAAAACACTTCTTTAATTCAGTAACAGTAAGTTATTCAAAATCTAATTGCCAAATCTTTTTTACATGTTTTCAAGAGAATACGATGAATGGAAATTAGAATGTTCACCTCCTTCCCTTGTTCATAGAAAATACCAACCTAAAATCTAATATAGTGCTGTGGAACACCTGTTCTTTTGGTAAATATTTGATTTCAATAAAGTTGAAGGAGTAATAATGAGACACAGTGTAAATCTATATGCATGTATTGACATTGATAGAACATAAGTTTTACTGTTAATTAAGAGATATGTATATTTAGACATGCTTCAGTTGGTTTCGGTCGTTCTAGTTCCACATTTAATATAGCAGACAAGTAATGTAGGAAAGCTGGATCTCTGTGTAAGGAGATCATATTCAAAGACAGATGGCATATGTGTGGACATCAAATTGTTATTTGTATCCACGTTTGTATGCTATGTGTAGCACTGTCAATAGTGTACATGTTCACTGAATAGTGTCTGGTGGGCTTCCCCTTGTACTTCACAATCTCAGAAACAAAATTCATTTCAGCTAGCAGCTTTGTATCYGTCCAATTACCAAGGCAACCTGCATGCCACTGCTTCATCTTCCAACTTTGATTTTAGGAAATATGTCTGGAATACAAATTTAGATTCAACCTCTCTTTCTCTGTCTCTCTCACTCACTTTCTCACACACACGTGAGCACACGAGCCATGTTGCAATAGCAATTCTCATTCCTTCCCACTGCATAATCACATGGACAATTTGCCTTATTTTCTTAGCTGGGTCTGTTGTAATGTTCTCGCTGGCAGTTGCACTTGTGAATGAAAAAGCTGGTTGACTGTCATGCCATTAGAGAATAGCACCAGCTTTATAGAGTGAATGTCAGGTCCTGCTGCTCATGGACTGCAGTCAAGAAGCACTTAGTGGGGAAGTGTGACACTGACCGCAGAGAGCCTCCCAGACCGGCTGCTCAACTTATCTCTATTCAGACAGACAGACCTGACAGACAGACGGATACACTCTTAAAAGAAACCGTGCTATCTAAATGTAAAATGGTTCTTTGTCTGCCCCCATAGAAGAAACCCTTTGAATAACTATTTTGGGTTCCATGTAGAACTCTTTCCACAGAGGGTTCTACATGGGACCCAAAAGGGTTCTACCTGGAACCAAAAAGGGTTATCCTATGGGMACAGCCGACGACCTGTTTTTGGAACCCTTTTTTATAAGAGTGTAGATGGCAGTCTGGTAACCTTCACTACTCAACAGGACACACCTCTCTGCTTTCACCATGGAAACTATTGTAAAACCCCACACATGGCCGGACTACCGCATTTGGGGCCCCGGGGAACTCAACCCCGAAAAAGAAGTGAGAAAAAGATTGCTCAAGACCAATCCATAAACATTGAAATTAATTTTGAAAAGTGGAAGACTGATGCCGAAATAGCCACTATTTGCATGGACTGGTAGGTAAGTGTAGCTGCTAGCCTTAGTGTGTGCACTGTTTAAGTTAGCTGACACGGCTACTTAGCTAGCTTGCTAACATCTTCTGTATTCTGACTGTTTTGAAATGTTACTCAAAGGAATCTAACGATAGCTACATCATGAAGCTACACTGCATAAACCCCACAAGATGCCCAATGCATTTATTTCAACTAGCTAACATTAGCTAGCTAAAGCTAGATATGCAGATTGTTGACATGATAGTGTGTTTGGTTTGTAGATGATAATAGATGAGATAAACAGGTCAATGGAACGCAGACTGTGGGGGACAGATGAAGGACTCCGTATTGGAGCACATTCAACAAATCTGATCTAACAATGTGGATATTCGTCAAATCTGTCATGATTGATGTATTGTAAAAGGCCCACAATGTGGTTACTAAAGTCCATTTTCAATATAGATTTGGCTGTTTTCACTGCATAACATTTAGAAGTAGTTCCTTTTCAGGTTTAGAAGAAGGGACTGCTAAATGCTGACTACTGTTCGTATAAACTGGTAGCATAGCTAGCATGGAGACATTTTTAACTGTAATGCAGTTGATTGGTGATGATGACATTAACATGTATTGGGGTTCACATCAATACAAACATTATACTCCGATTGTTTCCTCAACATAGTGTGAAATACACATATAAACAATTGCCTAAATGTAGGCACATTTTTCTGGGGGGGCAATGAGATAATTCGGGATCCATGGCATTTCCATGGCATTTCCATTGTTTTGGTCGAGTTCCATTGACCTCGTTAGCGAATCTATGATAGCTAGCTAAGTGGTCAACAGCATGGATCTCCCCAATACYTGCATCAAGCTATAAAATTTGGTACAGTAACGTCACACAAACATGCATTTCTCAGGCAGATACTGGTGGGGACAGTCTGATTTCGAAGGAACCTGAGGTTGTAGAAGTTGTGGTTGTGGTAAAATTAACACAAAAATAGATGTAAGAAATGCTATGGAATTTTTTGTTATGCTTTTTGATTTAATAATTAATAGAAAATGTGCTTTAGAACAGATTATGATAGAGACAAGAGGTTTGGACCATTCATTTTCATAGAGAAGTATCTACACAATTAACCTCTACGGGATCGGTGTCTCTATACCGGGATGGTTGCGCTAACATGGGCTAATGTGATTAGCATGACGTTGTAAGTAACATAACACTTTCCAGGACATAGACCTGTCTCTTATACACATCTAGATGTGTATAAGAGACAGCTCTATACCGGGATGGTTGCGCTAACATGGGCTAATGTGATTAGCATGACGTTGTAAGTAACATAACACTTTCCAGGACATAGACATGTCATTTATGGGCATAAAGCTTACATTCTTGTTAATCTAACTGCACAGCATCATTACAGGACTAAGATCGAATTGTACTACACCTGCTCTGACGCTCATCGGATGTGGCAGGGCTTGCAAACCATTACAGACTACAAAGGGAAGCACAGCCGAGAGCTGCCGAGTAACAAGAGCCCACCAGACGWGCTAAATTACTTCTATGCTCGCTTCGAGGCAAATAACACCGAAACATGCATGAGAGCTCCAGCTGTTCTGGAAGACTGTATGATCACTCTCTACGCAGCCGCTGTGAGTAAGACCTTTAAACAGGTCAACATTCACAAGGCCGCAGGGCCAGACGGATTACCGGGACGTGTACTCCGAGCATGCGCTGACCAACTGGCAAGTGTCTTCACTTTCAACCGCTCCCTATCCGAGTCTGTAATACCAACAAGTTTTAAGCAGACCACCATAGTGCCTGTGCCCAAGAACACCAAGGTAACCTGCATAAATGACTACTGACCCATAGCACTCACGTCTGTAGCCATTAAGTGCTTTGAAAGGCTGGTCATGGCTCACATCAACATCATTATCCCAGAAACCCTAGACCCACTCCAATTTGCATACCGCCCCAACAGATCCACAGATGATGCAATCTCTATTGCACTCCACACTGCCCTTTCCCGCCTGGACAAAATGAATACCTATGTGAGAATTCTATTAATTGACTACAGCTCAGCGTTCAACACCATAGTGCCCTCAAAACTCATCAATAAGCTAAGGACCCTGGGACTAAACACCTCCCTCTGCAACTGGATCCTGGACTTCCTGACGGGCCGCCCCCAGGTGGTAGGGGTAGGTAACAACACATCCGCCACACTGATCCTCAACACAGGGGCCCCTCAGGGGTGCGTGCTCAGTCCCCTCCTGTACTCCCTGTTCACTCATGACTGCACGGCCAGGCATGACTCCAACACCATCATTCAATTTGCTGATGACACAACAGTGGTAGGCCTGATCACCGACAACGACAAGACAGCCTATAGGAAGGAGGTTAGAGACCTGGCCATGTGGTGCCAGGACGGCAACCTCTCCCTCAACGTGATCAAGACAAAGGAGATGTTTGTGGACTACAGAAAAAAGAGGACCGAGCACACCCCCATTCTCATCGACGGGGCTGCAGTGGAGAAGTTTGAAAGCTTCAAGTTCCTTGGTGTCCACATCAACAACAAACTAACATMGGTCCAAGCACACCTAGACAGTCATGAAGAGGACACGACAACACCTATTCCCCCTCAGGCGACTGAAAAGATTTGGCATGGGTCCTCAGATCCTCAAAAGGTTCTACAGCTGCACCATCAAGAGCATCCTGACTGGTTGCATCACTGCCTGGTATGGCAACTGCTCGGCCTCTGACCGCAATGCACTACAGAGAGTAGTGCGAACGGCCCAGTACATCACTGTGACCAAGCTTCCTGCCATCCAGGACCTCTATACCAGGCGGTGTCAGAGGAAGGCCCTAAAAGTTGTCAAAGACTCTAGCCACCCTAGTCATAGACTGTTCTCTCTACTACCGCACGGAAGCGGTACTGGAGCACCAAGTCTAGGTCCAAGAGGCTTCTAAACAGCTTCTACCCCCAAGCCATAAGACTCCTGAACATCTAATCAAATGGCTACCCAGACTATTTGTATTGCTCCCCCCTCCCCCTCTTTACACCGCTGCTACTCTCTGTTGTTGTCATCTATTCATAGTCACTTCAATAACTCTACCTARATGTACATACTACCTCATCTAACCAGTGCCCCCGGACATTGACTCTGTACCGGTACCCCCTGTAAATAGTCTCGCTATTGTTGTTTTACTACTGGTCTTTAATTACTTGTTACTTTTATCTCTTATTCATGTCTGTATTTTTGAAACTGCATAGTTGGTTGTTGGGCTCGTAAGTAAGCATTTCACTGTAAGGTTTTATTCTACACATTTGACTAATACAATTTCATTTGATTTGTCTAATTTACCATAGCTTTTACAGTGAAAAAATACCATGCTATTGTTTGAGGAGAGTGCACAACAACAAAAAACTTTTATCACGGTTTGATACATTCACCACTGAAGGAAAATAATGCACTTACATTCAGTAATCTTGCTCTTATTTTTCATCCTGAGGGTCCCAGAGATAAAATGTAGCATAGTTTTGTTTGATAAAATCAATTGTTATATTATAATGTAGGAACTGGGTTCTACGGTGTAAACCCCTGCTGTCTCTGAAAAAAAGGGTCAGATTCTTAAGAGGCTAGATATGGGCCATCAAGTAATACGATGGTCACATTAGCATGACACGTTACACTGGTTACCTCACAACACCACTGCCTATGTATGTAAAGGACACTGTTGTAACACTGACTTATTTGGTATTAATGTCTTTCCACCCCCCCACCCCCCATTTAGCTTTAGTCAATAGAGCATTGATGGTGATTCACAACCCTGGAGAGCAATGAAGAAGACGTGGTTGAATTCATAAACGGTGCGTACGTTCTCACTATAATGTATTCATATTCAATCAATATTGTTATCAAATCAAAATCAACATGACATATGCACAGGATACAGTCGGGTGTATACAGTGGGGTGTATTTTGCATTGTACCATATACTATTGAAGTAAAAGGTTGTTACATGTTTTCCCAATGTCACACTATGGACATTTTGGATGGAGAAAATAAAGTCAGCCATTGATGATGATGACCATTCTAACCTTTCAGCTACACAACATGCATCACCCTAAGTATTGGGTCAATGTGACATTCTACCACCTCCACCAGAAACCAACCGAATCAACTTTATTTCTCATTATTTCAATTCACAAGATCGAATGGCGTGAGGTCATAATCGAAGTAAGCATACGGCGATTAGAAAACCTGATTTTCGGAGCAATCTTTCGAATAATTAGGACATGTAAACAACCTAATCTGTGTTCCAGCTGTGTATTTGATCTGCGCATGTGCCAGCACCGGGTAGCGCAAGCCTCCCTCTTATGAACAAGTGAAGTGAGTTCGGAAAAACTGAAAGCATGCATCTTATAAAAACACTATATCAAAAATATGTGGACACCCCTTCAAATTAGTGGATTCCGCTATTTCAGCCACACCCGTTGCTGACAGATGTATAKAATCGAGCACACAGCCATGCATTCTCCATAGACAAACACTGGCAGTAGAATGACCCTACTGAAGAGCTTAGTGACTTTCAACATGTCGGCATCACAGGATGCCACCTTTCCAACAAGTCAGTTCGTCAAATTTCTGCCCTGCTAGAGCTGCCCCGCTCAACTGTAAGTGCTGTTATTGTGAAGTGGAAACGTCTAGGAGCTACAACCGCTCAGCCGCAAAGGGAGCGCCGAGTGCTGAAGCGCGTAGCGTGTAAAAACTGTCTGTCCTCAGTTGTAGCACTCACTACTGAGTTCCAAACTTCATCTGGAAGCAACTACAGCACAAGAACTGTTCGTTGGGAGCTTCATGAAATGGGTTTCAATGGCCGAGCACCCGCACACAAGTCTAAGAACACCGTGAGCAATGCTAAGTGTTGGCTGGAGTGGTGTAAAACTCACAGGCTTTGGACTCTGGAGCTGTGGAAATGCGTTCTCTGGAGTGATGAATCACGCTTCACCATCTAGTCCGATGGACAAATCTGGGTTTGGCAGATGCGAGGAGAATGCTACCTGCCCCAATGCATAGTGCCAACTGTAAAGTTTGGTGGAAGAGGAATAATGGTCTGCGGCTGTTTTTCATGGTTTTTCATGGCCCCTTAGTTCCAGTCAAGGGAAATATTAACGCTACAGCATACAATGCCATTTTAGACGATTCTGTGCTTCTAACTTTGTGGCAACAGTCTGGGGAAGGCCCTTTCCTGTTTCAGCATGACAATGCCCCTTGCACAAAGCGAGGTCCATACAGAAATGGCTTGTCGAGATCGGTGTGGAATAACTTGACTGACCTGCATAGAGCCCTGACCTCAACCCCATTGAACACCTTTGGGATGAATTGGAACACCGACTGCGACCCAGGCCTAAACGCCCAACAACAGTGCCCGACCTCACTAATTCTCTTGTGGCTGAATGGAAGCACGTCCCCGCAGCAATGCCTTCCCAGAAGAGTGGAGGCTATTATAGGGGACCAACTCCATATTAATGCCCAGGATTTATGAATGAGATGTTTGACTAGCAGGTGTCCACATACTTGTGGTCATGGAGTGTAGTTTTCTCATACAAACTGTATATTTCCCAACTCAGAATCAAAAAGTATTCGCAAAAATAACATGGTCACTGTGGTACAACGTTTCTTTTGATTGCCTAATCAGTAGCCTGATTTCAGATGTGTCCATGTAAACAGGCTTATTAGGGAAATCATTCTTCTTGCAAAGCAAGTAAACATTTTAAACAAACTATTATATTAACCTGACTATCCACAATAACCACATTATTATGTGCATGTAACCGTGCTCATTGTAATAGTCACATTTTGGGGGTGAAAACAGCCCGTTTTACCTTGTAAAGTTTTCAATTGTGAATTTAAATAAAAACGTGGATTTTTACATAATAGAGATTTATGTGGTCAGTTTTTTTTATCATGTAGCAAGTAGTCCAAGTCTCCCATGGTTCTGTTACTCTGGCAATGTCGATGCTGATGAAAGAAAAAAAAGTGTCAATGGCCTTTCCAAACTAAGTTTTCATAGTATTGATTCTATCTCAATGTAATTTTATATGAATTTCTCAAATGTCATCAGTAAAATTGAAAGTACCAAGCCCTATGCTTGGATGTTCCTGAAGAAACTCTTACTTGGTTTATAGTGGGACGAGCTACAGATTGTTACCCCAGATAAAATCATCTCAATCAATGAGACAAGACTTGAAATAGACAAGAAGGCGGCGTACACATTGTTAGATTACTTTATGGTGCATTTTTTTTAAATTTACTTTAATAATGGAGCATTTTCTAAATACAAATGGACCCCCTGCAACTGGACAGACATTTTATGACATGAATTGAGGACGAAGACAATATCGCTAAATTTGGTCAAAAATTCTCTGTGCTACACCAAACAGTACCTATCCTGTAACTACCAGTAATGGATAATAAACATATTTGCTTAAATCACATTATCTGTTGTAACAATCTGTAGCTATTAGTGGGACATGAGGGACAAGTCCAAGTCTGTGGGGGTAGTTGGCACTATGTGGGAAAACATTAAATAAATTGTTACTGCAGTAGTACACGGTATAATGCAATGTCATATTCCCGTATAGACCKCACTGTATCCTGTGCATATGCCAAATAAACGTTGATTTTGATTTGATAACATAATATTGATGTAATATGAGTACATTATAGTGTGACAGTACACACCATTAATGAATTCAACCACATTTTCTCCTATGCTTTCCAGGGTTGTGAATCGCCATCAATGCTCTGTTGACTGCACCCCAATGGGGGGTGGGGGTGGAAAGACATTACTACCAAATAAGTCAAAGCCGCAACAGTGTCCTTTACATACATACTGTAGGATGTGGTGTTGAGCCGTAACCAGTGTAACATGTGTCGTGCTAATGTAACCATCCTATTACTTGATGGCACATAGCTAGTCTACCAATATGTCATGCAGATGAGCCATTGTTTATTTGACTGACCACATTGGATATTCATTCAGTCCTTCAAGTTGGGTTGTTCACAGTAGGAATCAAAGCCATGCAATGTAGGCAATGTGCTCAACAGGCAAACGGCCTCATATAGCTAACTATAACTATATAGCTAACTATTTTGGTCGATTACAAACCAAATTATTATTGAATCACAAAGCATCGGCAGACTCAATTGCCTTGGTTTCTCAAATGATTGCCTCGCCTGGTCCACCAACTACTTCTCTGATAGAGTTCAGTGTGTCAAATTGGAGGGCCTGTTGTCCGGACCTCTGGCAGTCTCTATGAGGGTTCAATTCCCGGGCCGACTCTCTTCTCTGTATACATCAATGATGTCGCTCTTGCTGCTGGTGATTCTCTGATACACCTCTACGCAGACGACACCATTCTGTATACCTCTGGCCCTTCTTTGGACACTGTGTTACCTAACCTCCAGACGAGCTTCAATGCCATACAACTCTCCTTCCGTGGCCTCCAACTGCTCTTAAATGCAAGTAAAACTAAATGCATGCTATTCAACCGATCGCTGCCCGCACCTGCCCGCCCGTCCAGCATCACTACTCTGGACGGTTCTGACTTAGAATATGTGGACAACTACAAATACCTAGGTGTCTGGTTAGACTATAAACTCTCCTTCCAGATTCACATTAAGCATCTCCAATCCAAAATTAAATCTAGAATCGGCTTCCTATTTTGCAACAAAGCATCCTTCACTCATGCTGCCAAACATACCCTCGTAAAATTGACCATCCTACCAATCCTTGACTTTGGCGATGTCATTTACAAAATAGCCTCCAACACTCTACTCAACAAATTGGATGCTGTCTATCACAGTGCCATAAGTTCTGTCACCAAAGCCCCATATACTACCCACCACTGCGACCTGTACGCTCTCGTTGGCTGGCCCTCGCTTCATACTTGCCGCCAAACCCACTGGCTCCAGGTCATCTACAAGTCTCTGCTAGGTAAAGCCCCGCCTTATCTCAGCTTACTGGTCACCATAGCAGCACCCACCCGTAGCACGCACTCCAGCAGGTATATCTCACTGGTCACCCCCAAAGCCAATTCTTCCTCTGGCCGCCTTTCCTTCCAGTTCTCTGCTGCCAATGACTGGAACGAACTGCAAAAATCACTGAAGCTGGAGACTCCCTCACTAGCATTAAGCACCAGCTGTCAGAGCAGCTCACAGATCACTGCACCTGTACATAGCACATCTGTAAATAGCCAATCCAACTACCTCATCCCCATACTGTATTTATTTATTTATCTTGCTCCTTTGCACCCCAGTATCTCTACTTGCACATTCATCTTCTGCACATCTACCATTCCAGTGTTTAATTGCTATATTGTAATTACTTCGCCACCGTGGCCTATTTATTTCCTTACCTCCCTTATCCTACCTCATTTGGACACACTGTTTATAGACTTTTTCTACTGTATTATTGACTGTATGTTTGTTTATTCCATGTGTAACTCTGTATTGTTGTATGTGTCGAACTGCTTTGATTTATCTTGGCCAGGACGCAGTTGTAAATGAGAACTTGTTCTCAACTAGCCTACCTGGTTAAATAAAGGTGAAATATATATWTTTTTTTTTAAATAAGAAAAAATTCAAGAGTATTTCTTACCTGTCTTTTGGTGTTATTTTTACCACAACCACAACTTCTACAACCTCAGGTTCCCTCAAAATGAGAATGTGTCCACCAGTATCTCCTTGAGAAATACATGTTTGTGTGATGTTAGCATAGATTCAATGGAATTTGACCAATATCAATGGAAATGCCATTGAAATGCATGGAGGAAAGATCCTGAAACTTCTCATTTCTCCCCAGCAAAATGTGCCTACATTTAGGCTATTGTTTATACACTGAGTGTATAAAACATTAAGGACACCTGCTCTTTCCATGACATAGACTGACCAGGTGAATCCAGGTGAAAGCTATGATCCCTTATTGGTCACTTGTTAAATCCACTTCATTCAGAGTAGATGAAGGTGAGGAGCCGGGTTAAAGAAGGATTTTTAAGCCTTGAGACAATTTAAGATATGGATTGTGTATGTGTGCCATTCAGAGGGTGAAGGGGCAAGACAAAAGCTTTAACTGCCTTTGAACGGGGTATGGTAGGAAGAAAAAAAACAACACCTCTTCAACCTTTAAAAATTAATTCCAATGTTTATGGATTGGTCATGAGCAATCTTTTTCTCACTTCTTTTTCTTTTTTGGGGTTGAGTTGATTCAGATCCAAGAACCAAGATTGATGCTTGTTTCTGTCGACATTTTCTGAAAATGTTGTACCTTCTACCAAAACAGTTTATCTGCAAACAAACTAGCTAGCTGGTTGGCTTTGTCTGCTTTGTGTTTGTTTCTTGCAAATGACTTCCTCTCCAGTGCCGGGGCCATGGCTCAGCAAGGGTTGTTCGAGTAGGAGGGATATCGTGCAAAGACACACCTTGCCCAGATGGTCAGCCCAAGGCAGCTCAGGGCTCAACCCCCTTGTTTTTGTTGAAAGTGAAAAAGCAACACAAGAGGTGGGACAGAATGGGGCTGCCAACAACCTGCGGATTCCTGCTTTAAAGGGAAAAATGTAGAGGAAAAAATGACTGTTTCATAGCTCAGCTCATGCTATTGTTCACATTTTGCATGAGAAAATAAGTTTTAAAACAAATTTCCTGCAATTCTACACATTTTGCTATCATATGATATCTGGGGGGCCCCCTGCCTCCGACCCTGACACCACACCACTTTTGCACAACATTCTGTACAGGCTACTTCTTCACTCTGCTGTGATAACATGATATTATGTGTGCGTTTGGCTTGATTACTCTACTGTTGTTTTCTATAGCATGTTGATCATACTTTGCTATTTGATCCTCAGCATTTTTTTAAATATTTTTTTTATTTAACCAGGCAAGTCAGTTAAGAACAAATTCTTATTTACAGTGACGACCTACTGGGGAACAGTGGGTTAACTGCCTTGTTCAGAGGCAGAACAACAGATTTTTACCTTGTCAGCTCGGGGATTTGATCCAACAATGTTTTGGTTACTGGACCAACACTCTAACCACTAGGCTACCTGCCGCCCCTTTACCCAGGCCAGCTTCATCTCTCCAGTGGCCACTTGAATAACCCATGCATCTCACTGCATAACCATGAACATTCCAGAGCAAACGCCCAGCAACATCTCCCTGAGATGTATCACCATTATTCTCATTCTTGTCTTCCTTTTATTTGACAGTGTCTGAGTGGGAGTTTACGTCTTTTCTCCTCCTGTCGCTATCTCTCGTTCTTTTCTGGACAGGCTGAATTGAAAAGCTCCGTTGAGTATTGGTCTCAGAGGGGACTCGGCTTGTTCCCCTGTCTCTCTATCGTTCTCTCTCTTCCTCATTGTCTTTCTGTCATTCTCTCTCACTCTCTTCTTCGCTCTCTCATTCTTCCACTGAATAGTTAGACGACTAGAAAGCCTCTAGAATAAATAGTAATCTACTAGATATTTGTTGATTTCTTTCTCCTCAAACTATATTTCAAGATACTTTGTCCCATCATTTTCTCTGCCTATTATCAGAAGTGAATACACTTGACAGGCCACGTCAAATACCCAGCCTCTTAATTTACTGATAATGATGTATCCACAGCAACAATACAACTCCTGAATTTATTCATGGTTGTAACATAGCTATCTGTTATTTTTCTGTTTCATAATATTGTTTTTCTTTTCAACATATGTTTTACTCTCTCTTCTACCTCTTCACTTTGTAATGCACAGTATTTCCCTTTCAGTAATCAAGCATTGAGGGATTTAGTGAGGGTGTAGGTTAGGAGATTGTTGGGGGGGCTCCTAGATTGGGTTTCATGCTCTGACTGTTGGGGTCCCATCTCACGATGCAGCCCTAACAACAGACTCTCACCTCTGGGGTGGGTGCGTGACGAGAGCGGCCTTGGCTAAAACACTTCTGACGGGCTCCCCCACGGCTGTGAAATGAAATTCCCCAACAGTTTAGTGAAATTTCATCTGGGCTTCACTGGCTATTACCACCGCACTTCCTTCTCGTCCTATTTCCTACCCCCACCCTTCTCACATTCCTAGTCCCTGGTAGTTGTAGTTTGACTAAAAGGGCTTTGTAAGTTAAACTGATTCTATCCTTCTGATGTATTATTATTGTCAAGGCTAACCAAATTGCAGCCACATTTGAAAAGAGTTGGCCAAAGTAGAAAAACAAAGCCGGCTGCTTTCTGTATTCATGCAGGACGTTTGAGGAAACATACACAGTAGCTATGGTTGGCTTGTTTAGGTCTATGTTTATACAGCCTCTCCTAGTCCATAAGCTTATAAGGATATATGTTTGACCAATTTTTGTTACATTTTCCCTTTTTCCGCAAATTTGCACTGTATATTGTAATTTTATATTTTATGTCATTGCAGCTGAGAACAGTGTGTGTATGTTTTACAGACTGTTTTGAGCACAGCACAAGTCTTCTTCGTAGCACAGACAGGCGTATACTGGACTGGTGCTTTTCATATGTGACTTCCATGGAATTAATTTGCTGAGATAAGGAAGTAGAAAATTACAGTTGTGCTAGCACTTCACTTCAGCTGGAGTTGTTTGCATATTTATGACTGCCGGTAGCTTTGCTCAGAGACAAGCCAGATGACTCTGAAGCACAGAATCAGTCAGCAAGCAGGTGAATGACAGTAGTGAGTAATTGGCAGTTTGCGTATTGCATAATTTATGTGAAATAAAATTACCTTTTTAGCCACCGGTTATATTATACAATACATCCTGGAATTCATAAAAACGTGGTCTACACAATTTCTGAGCCCTTTTTATAGTCTCTGTATTAGTCATATAATATTATTCCCATAATGCCTGTATCCTATCTTCAAATATTTTGGATTTATAAAAATGTAGTAAAGCAAGGTGATGTTTGTGAACTATTGATTCCTGATCGAATATGACAGGTTATCTTGCATGTGTGGAGGAAGCCCTCCTCTCAGAATAAATACGTTACTGTGTGTTGTGTGTGTGTGTGTGTGTGTGTGTGTGTGTGTGTTGTGTGTGTGTGTGTGTGTGTGTGTGTGTGTGTGTGTGTGTGGTGTGTGTGTGTGTGTGTGTGTGTGTGATGCAGAGGGCTGATATATCACTGTTCCACCTGGATGAGCATGGGAACAGCAGACATTTCAGGGTAGTGTTTTCTAGCACCACTGGAGCCCTAAATTTGATTATTTTTTGAATTCACAAGTGCTTTGGAGTTTGCAAGAGGCCCCCTCCCTTCAAAGCCTCCCTGTAGTGTGATGTAGTATAGTGTGGTGCTTCTATTCTACTGACTGTGTGCAGGATATGTCCATCACCACATCTCACACTGGCCTCTGTCAACTCATTTCCCCATCTCTTACAGACTGTGTGGTGCTATGTGTGGTTGCATCCTGACTTATCCATGTCCAATTAGCTATGTAGTTTTACACCTTCATGAAAAATCCCTCCCTCCCTCCACTCACGCACGCACACACACACACATACACACACACACACGCACACGCACACGCACACGCACACACACACACACACACCTATGATGGTTGCGTAGCAGTGTAAGCCCCAGCGGTGTAAGGGAGAGAACACAGAAGCACCTATCACATCTCTCAGAGATTAAATGACAGTGTCACAGTGAAACATTGGCTCTGATAATAGGACAATAGAGCCAGTTTCAATTATGGTCTTTCTCTAGAGAGGACTGCAAGAAATGAATTACCTCAGGAAGGACAGTTTTATTTGTTCTATCAGTTTATTCTCGGTGACATTTAAATCTTTATTTCTTTAGACTCCTTGGGGCTTAAACACTCAATAGCTAGCCTCCTCTTAACAAGATAGGCTTTTGTTAGCTGTGTGTGACTGAAATCGCTCAGGTATCTCAAATGTGAGTTTCAGACCATATCAGAAGTACCAGAACAATACACCATGAGCCACATACTGTTGTTTGTAAAGGACTTGTTTTTAGCATGAAATGAGTACCTGTCTCATTGTAAATAGTAGAATGATGTTTTAATATATGTGATGGCTGGGTCTTATCAACATGTTTATTTCACCCCTGCTGGTAATGCTTTGTTGTAGTGATTGAGAGAATGAGAGGTTTGAGATGGCTTGTCCTGTGTGTAGCCTGTCTCCTCTCCTCTCCATGCCAGAGTGAGGACTCTCAGTTTTGTCAGCTCTCTCTCCAGCTTCCCATCTCATCTCAGCCAGCCTGCCAGCTGCTCTTTCCTCAGTCCTCCACAGCCCTTATCTAGCTCTTCCCAAACGTGTCTCTGTGGTGCTGTTGGCTTGACTGCCTGTCTGTGTGACCTGGATCAGACATGGCCCCGCCTCAGTAGAACAACACAGCCAGTGATTATCAGCCCAGCCGTATGGAACACATCCAAAGGCCTTTGGTGTAAATTAAGTAGAGTCCATGCTGGAAGTTTGAGAGACTGTCTGTCCCAGGGTCTGGAGGGAGGGAGCTGGTCCCCCTGTGATGCCTGTGATTAACTTTGCAAAATGGCGCCGACAGAGACGGCCTTGCTTTGAGTCCTTAGGAAACTATGCAGTATTTAGTTTTTTTATGTGTTATTTCTTACATTGTTACCCCAGGAAATCTTAAGTCTTATTACATACAGCCGGGAAGAACTATTGGATATAAGAGCGACGTCAACTTACCAACATTATGACCAGGAATACGACTTTCCCAAAGTGGATTCTCTGTTTGGACCACCACCCAGGACAATGGATCTAATCCCAGAAGCCGACCCAAAACAACGGCGCCGCAGYKCGGGCAGACGGAGTGGCCTCCTGGTCAGACGTAGACGTGCACATCGCCCACTGCTCCCGAGTATACTACTCACCAATGTCCAGTCTCTTGACAACAAGGTAGATGAAATTCGAGCAAGGGTTGCCCTCCAGAGAGACATCAGAGATTGTAACATTCTCTATTTCACGGAAACATGGCTCTCTCGGGATATGTTATCGGAATCTGTTCAGCCACCTGGCTTCTCCATGCATCGCGCCGACAGAGATAAACACCTTTCTGGGAAGAGGAAGGGCGYGGGTGTATGCTTCATGATTAATGACTCATGGTGTAATCATAACAACATACAGGAACTCAAGTCCTTCTGCTCWCCCGACCTAGAATTCCTTACAATCAAATGTCGGCCATATAACCTCCCAAGAGAATTCTCGTCAGTTATCGTCACAGCTGTGTACATTCCCCCTCAAGCAGACACCACGACGGCCCTCAAGAACTTCACTGGACWCTATGRAAACTGGAAACCATATATCCTGAGGCTGAATTTATTGTAGCTGGGGACTTTAACAAAGCAAATTTGAGAACAAGGCTACCTAAATTCTATCAGCATATTAATTGCAGTACTCTAGAGGGGGTAATACACACTCGATCACTGCTATTCTAACTTCCGCGATGCATACAAAGCCCTCCCCCGCCCTCCCTTCGGCAAATCCGACCACGACGCCATCTTGCTCCTACCATCTTATAGGCAGAAACTCAAACAGGATGTACCAGTGACTAGAAACATTCAACGCTGGTCTGACCAATAGGAATCCAAGATTTGTTTGATCACGCAGACTGGGATATGTTCCGGTCAGCCTCAGAACAGCATCAATCTATACGCTGACTCGGTGAGTGTGTTTATAAGGAAGTGCATTGGAGATGTTGTACCCACTGTGATTATTAAAACCTACCCTAACCAGAAACCATGGATGGGGTAATACACACTCGATCACTGCTATTCTAACTTCCGCATTCGCGCAAAACTGAAATTGCGAACCACCGCATTTAACCTTGGAAAGAGGTCTGGGAATATGGCTGAATATAAACAGTGTAGTTATTCTCTCCGCAAGGCAATCAAACAAACAGAATGCCGGTACAGGGACAGAGTGGAGTTGCAATTCAATGGCTCAGACACGAGACGTATGTGGCAGGGTCTACAGGAAATCATGGACTGCAAAGAGAAAGCCAGCCACGTCACGGACACCGACGTCACGCTTCCAGACAAAGTAAACACCTTCTTTGCCCGCTTTGAGGATAACACAGTGCCACCGRCGCGGCCCGCTAACAAGGACTGCGCCCCCTCCCCTCTCCTTCTCCGTGGCCGACGTGAGTAAAACATTTAAACATGTTAACCCTCGCAAGGCTGCTGGCCCAGACGGCATACCTAGCCGCGTCCTCAGAGCATGCACAGACCAGCTGGCTGGTGTGTTTACGGACATATTCAATCACTCCCTATCTCAGTCTGCTGTCCCCACATGCTTCAAGATGGCCACCATTGTTCCTGTACCCAAGAAGGCAAAGATAACTGAACTAAATTACTACCGCCCCGTAGCACTCACTTCTGTCATCATGAAGTGCTTTGAGAGACTAGTCAAGGATCATATCACCTACACCTTACCGGCCACCCTAGACCAACTTCAGTTTGCATACCGCCCCAACAGGTCCACAGACGATGCAATCACCATCACACTGCCCTATCCCATCTGGACAAGAGGAATACCTATGGAAGAATGCTGTTCATTGACTTCAGCTGAGCATTCAACACCATAGTACCCTCCAAGCTCATCATCAAGCTGGAGGCCCTGGGTCTCAACCCTACCATGTGCAATTGGGTCCTGGACTTTCTGATGGGCCACCCCCAGGTGGTGAAGGTAGGAAACAACATCTCCACTTTGCTGACCCTCAACACTGAGGCCCCACAAGGATGCGTGCTCAGCCCCCTCCTGTACTCCCTGTTCACCCCCAACTGCATGGCCATGCACGCCTCCAACTCAATCATCAAGTTTGCAGATGACACAACAGTAGTGGGTTTGATTACTAACAACGACGAAACAGCCTACAGTGAGGGCACTTGGTGTGTGGTGTCAGGAAAATAACCTCACACTCAACGTCAACAAAATAAAGGAGATGATCGTGGATTTCAGGAAACAGCAGAGGGAGCACCCCCTATCCACATCGAAGGGTCAGCAGTGGAGAAGGTGGAAAGTTTTAAGTTCCTCGGCGTACACATCACAGACAAACTGAAATGGTCCACCCACACAGACAGTGTGGTGAAGAAGGCGCCACAGAGCCTCTTCAACCTCAGGAGGCTGAAGAAATTTGGCTTGTCACCCAAAACCCTGACAAACTTTTACAGGTGCACAATCGAGAGCATCCTGTCGGGCTGTATCACAGCCTGGTACGGCAACGGGACCGCCGTCAACTGCAAGGCTCTCCAGAGGGTGCCCTCCATGACACCTACAGCACCCGGTGTCACAGGAAGGCCAAAAAGATCATCATGGACAACAACCACCCGAGCCACTGCCTGTTCACACCGCTACCATCCAGAAGGCGAGGTCAGTACAAGTGCATCAAAGCTGGGACCGAGAGACTGAAAAACAGCTTCTATCTCATGGCCATCAGACTGCTAAACAGCCTACATTGAGACCCAATCACTGGCCACTTTAATAAATGGATCACTAGTCACTTTAAACAATGCAACTTTAAATAATGCCACTTTAATAATGTTTACATATCTTACATTACTCATCATATGTATATACTGCATTTTATACCATCTATTACACCTTGTCTATGCCGCTCGGCCATCGCTTATCCATATATTTATATGTACATAATCTCAGTCACCTCTTTAGATTTGTGTGTATTAGGTAGTTGTTGGGGAATTGTTAGATTACTTGTTAGATATTACTGCACTGTCGGAACTAGAAGCACAAGCATTTCGCTACACTCACATTAACATCTGCTGACCATGTGTATGTGACCAATACAATTTGATTTGATTTTGATTTGATAACAGACAGAAGTTTTGAGGAATAATCCTAGATGGATCTCTCTTGGTGTATCTTTAATTCATTAGGACATTGGACCAGTATCTCTCGCAAATGTTTACTACTTTGTATTATTTATTTGTTCATGTTTTTATATAGTGTACTGTACTGTTGAGGAAATCTGGCAAGTAGACTTTTTCACTGTACACGTTACACCCTGTATCCTGTGTACATGACAAATCAACTTTGATTTGATTTGACCTGGGTCAAGTGCAACAGTAGCAACACATCAGCAGAGCCTGGACTGTAACAATGGAACTGTACATGCAGTGTTACAGCAAGCCATCTATTGATAAATAGAACATAAATAGAAGATAAAATAGAATTTTCAGCCTTTCTCTCCTGCCCCGACCATCCATGAGAACTAGTGGTTTATTGGCCAAATTAAGTAAGGTACAGTATCTCCTTTACCAGTAACATTAGCAGCTTCAGATGTTGATTAGCTTAACCTTATCTTCAAAAGTTCAGACAGACTTCATAGCAACAATTGTCGCAATACCTTAAAGGACAAGTTCACTTTTTTTTTTAGCAAATCTCTATTTTTTAAATGGCATGTAAATGGCATGTCATAGAAGTGTCGACACTTTTTTTTGCTATTTCACTTGGTTTTGAGAAAGTTACCCCACCAGCATTAGATGTGTGTGCTTTCTCATTTCTCATATCACCACAATGGGAACGAGAAAGAATGTGCATGCTGGCACATGGAAAAATATCGCTAGACTCCAACAAAGTGGAATACYAAGTTGTGGATAAAMTWCGGAATTACACATTTTCATGTGTACAACATCTGAAGACCTGCAWCACTATACTGAGAGCTTTGCCGTTTCTAAAAGGACGTATTTGGGTGTTTTTGGAGCCTTTGTTAATGTTCTTCCGTAGCCCCCATACTGCAGAACAAGCAATGAGGAAGTCTATTGCTGGTGGGGTAAGTTTCTCAAAACCAAGTGAAATCGCAAAAAAAGTGTCTGGACACTTCTGTAACATGCCATATACATTTACATCTGAAAAGAGATTTTGTAAAAACAAGTGAACTTGTCCTTTAAGTGTACTTTATTTAATTAAATGCATCGCATTCTGACAGCTTACATGGTCTGTTGAATATAAGCACATAACACACGCATGCACACACACACGTACACTTTCACGCTGTATTTTAACTATATAGCGCCGTTCTTATTCAGTGACTCACAGTGAGTGTTATTATGGTGTAAACAAATGTTTTTTCAGGCTTATCTACCCTCACCTGCATGGTAGACCTCCCCCACCAGTCTGGCCAGTGTTAATATCCACTGACAAGCTGCTCACCAGGACTCATCTCACACTAGCTGTTGCCATTTGTTTCCACTGCTCTTACGAACAAGGTGGTGTCATCAAAGTCAAAGGGCCAAAATAATATGTGCATGAATTTCTCTTCTCCTCAATATTTCCTCTTTCTTCACAATCTCTCTTCCTATGAATTTCTCTTCTCCTCAATATTTCCTCTTTCTTCACAATCTCTCTTCTCCTCCCATATTCTCCCCTCTCCTATCCTATCTATTTTTCTACGGGCTTCATTACTCAAAAATGTTTCTCTCTGCTCTTTTTATTGGAGTCAGATTTTTTTGTTTCACAAAATTGCTAAATTGCCGAATGCCTGTGTGTTAAGGTTAAGCTCAGAGAACAAAGAAAACTGTCATCTGGCATCATATCTTCCTGATATCTCAGAAGCTGGCGTGCTACTGTATATTCAAAGGAAATATGAAACCTCGTAAAGTCCTTAATTTTCACAGCCACCTTTGATATGCCGTAGGGAGGGCAATAATTGACATCTCTAAATCAAAAACCTGAAATCATCCTCTGTTCCTGTGCAGAATAATTTGCGGAGAGAATTATTATTTTTTATTCTTTCAGTGTTTAATTTCACCCTTTTGGAACCCTTTTTTCTAAAAGTGTAGCTTGCCATATCCTGCTGCTCCTCAGTCACTTTTATTAGTTTGACTTTACTCCAGTGGTCACCAACCGGTCGATTGCATTGACCCACTTTTTTTCTTGCACTGGCTCTATGTACACTGTCCTTCATATTCCATTCACCCAGCTCAATATAACATTGACATGTTTAGGCTACTACATGATACTCAAATTTTCCCTGCACCCATCATGAGGTTGCTACAACCTAGCCTATGATTGAAAGTTTTCAACACAGGTGCACAGGTAGAGAGAATTTTGAGTAATCAAGGTGACAGAGAGTGACACATTCAAAACTGCCTTGCAAACTCTTGCCTGCATCTAGCTGATCTAGGGTGTAAACATTATTCCAACAGTTGCAAATGTGAGTTTCTATTGGACAAAGTAAGGTATGTTTATCCCTGTTTCCTTCCGTTTGCAGAAACGTTTGTCAACAGCATCGGTGGAATGAATACACCTCTGATCACACGCAAACAGTTCACTTCCATAGCAGCCACATAAAAACAGCATGATCATTTTGCTCATTGTATATATAATTCCTTCTTGCAACTATATACACACTCTCCTCCTCCCTTCGCTTGTGGACTTCAGTGCACAACACATCAGCTGTCTGTGACCAGGCYAAAATACTTTTCCAAGCCAAACCTACATATCATGACTGCTAACCGCTAAACACAGCCTACATCGTTGTCACGTCCTGGTCCACGAGAACTACTACAACTAGCGTTAGTAAACCCGCTGCAATCATGCAGTACAGTGTACAGTCAGAAAGCAGTTTAGCAGTTACACCAGCGGACCACGGTGGCAATAAATGAATTAAACCAAAAGCTTACCTTGACTTAGAAGAGTTCCAGTGTTGGATCCATAGCCAGCTAGCTAACATAGCATCCCTCTCTGTTTGAGCCAGGTGTTTAAGTAGACTAAACTAGCTAGCTGCATTTGCTAGCTAAGTGACAGTAAATTTTTTTTTTAACCAAATATAGCTACTTAAATCTCTCTCTCTCTCTCTCTCTCTCTCTCTCTCGCGCTTCTTAATTTTGGGAGAAATGTATTTGTTGAAAACTATTGTCTTTCTCTCTCTTTGAGTAAACTAGTCACCACATTTTATGATCTGCAGTGCTAGCTAGCTGTAGTGTATGTTTTCAGTACTAGATTCATTCTCTGATCCTTTGATTGGGTGGACAACYTGTCAGTGCATGTTGCAAAYGTTCTGATAGGTTGGAGGACYTCCTCCGGAAGTTCTCATAATTACTGTGTAAGTCTATGGAAGGGGGTGAGAATCATGAGCCTCCTAAGTTTTGCATTGAATTCAATGTACGCAAAAGAGGACAGAAGCTAGCCATTCTCTGACTACACCATGGTGCTACCCTAGTGTTGCTGAGGCTACTGTAGACCTTCGTTGCAAAACAGTGTGTTTTAATCTGAAAAGGATAACTTTTTTTAATGCTTCACTATTTAAATTTTTATGGAATTTTCTGAAGAGGATGATCCTCCCCTTCCTCCTTTGAGGAGCCTCAACTGACTTACACACAGACACACTTTCATACTCTTCACATATGTGACCGACCAGCTCGATCTGGTCTTAAGTAGCAACATTTAAATTGTGTTTTTTACATTGGATTAAAGTACAGACTCTTTGTTTGTATATCATACACTACAGTTAAGGAACAATGGGAAAGTAATTCTGCTTTGAAAGCTGATAAACTTGTAACCCCACTTTTGAGAAAATGGCCCTTGAGTGTTTTGGTACACCTACTTGGACAGCTTTTCTTTATCTACACCCATTCAGCATCGTTCACACCCTCTTAAGCCTTAGCCCCACCCATCTCTTTAAGGATTCACATGTGAAGCCATGTACTAAACAACCAAAGATGTCAAGACTAAAGTCTGGTTTATACTACATCTATTGACAGTRGACGGAGTGACATCATGAACATTCTATTGTCATCTGACATCAAACTTGTCGTTGTGAAAAATTATACACACAAAAACTACAGGCTGCATGACATTAGCAGCCTGGTTGTCCAAAATTGCATAACTGGAGAATTTTAACACCAATAAACCCACCCGTTTAAAAATGAATTCAGTATATGTCAATCTAGCACACCAGGCAACTAAAGGAAACTTTATAAACAGCTTGTTAGATGGCTAGCCAGTTCAAATAATGACCATATCATATAGCTGACAACCTCTTCACTTTAGCTCATTTGTACTCATTATTACAGGAAAATAAACTCAAATCAAGATCYTTATTTACAAGTTAATGGCAAGCCAATCACAGAAAATAGCTTACGGTTGTGAGTATGATGAAATAATAACAGGGAATTCTACCAGYGCATTTTAGAACTTGGACACTGTCTCGTTGGCCTAACGTTATATCCTAATTTGACTTTGGTGCAGGTCATGTTATTCTTCACATTACCATCTCTGGTAAACACACACTATTAAACACTACACAAATTAAATCAAAGTTTATTTGTCACATGCACAGGATACAGAAGGTGTAAATGGTACAGTGAAATAGTTTCTGCATAGTGGAGTCTTTTGTTTAGACATGTAGCTAGCTAGCCAAACAAGGAACCATAATCCCAACTCATAACATTACTACCCGGCATGAAATTGCAAGTAGCTAACCAACCAGGTTCATTGTTAGCTGGCTCTGAGATACGATTAATAGTTATTCACAGATCATACACGTAATGTTAGCTAGCAAGCCAGCCAGCTAATGTTGGCTAGTTACCTAACAGTATGCTTTAACTTGCAAAGATAACAACTTTCGGACAAAATTAGAAACMTATAATATCTGAACATTTGTGAGTCTGCCAGATCAGAGGCAGTAGAGATGACCAGGGATGTTCTCTTYATACGTGTGTGAATTAGACAATTTCCTGTCCTGCTAATAATTCAAAATGTAACTAGTACTTTTGGGTGTCAGGGAAAATGTAAGGGGTAAAAAATACGTTATTTTCTTTAGGAATGTAGTGGAGTAAAATTAAAAGTTGGCAAAAATATAAATACTAAAGTACAGATACCACAAAAAACTATTTAAGTAGTTCTTTAAAGTATTTTTACMTAAGTACTTTACACCACCGCTAGGCTCATAATTTAACAATTGTATCCATATTTACAGATAGCATAGAAGTTTGTTATTAAGTCACATGAAAGTTCACATGTTCCAGGAGGCATTTCTGCCAAAAAACACATTTTGATTAAAAAAAATTAAAATGCCTCTCCTGTGAAGTAGTGACACGCGACATATGCCTAGTTTCCTGAAACGAATCACATATGCTGCTGCTACTCAGTTTATTATCTATCCTGATTGCCTAGTAACTTTTACCCAGGGCCAGCGCCAGAATGAATCAGTTGGATGGATTTTGTTAATGGGTCTGGGGAAGCTTACAATTTATCCTACCATTTCTACCTATCTGCGTGCCAGTTATGATWATTTTTATATGRGCATTTTCGTGGAAAAGTTTCATAGTAATGTTTTCGTTTCTCAAAATTATTGTCACGTGGTTAATCATAAAAATATGAATAAAAATAATACAAATCTAAAAGTTAAAATTCAACTAATGCAAGAACACCAGCCTTTGCCATATGGACTCATTGATACACCATGATCCATTGGCASCTATAGAAATTAGCGCATGGAACTCAGACACAGCCTATTGGCCAATGCAGCAGTAGACCTATAACTTCCATCATCAACTAAGAAAAATACATAGGCCTAAAGTTGACAAATAAAATAGAAGAGAATAAGCGTATTTTTTTTAAATAGCTGTGGATTGTTTCAAATCACAAGTGCATGGGCCTATGCCTATTTGGAAAGCCAGAAATTTGGGCAGCGCGTGTGCCAATAGGCCTAATAGCTGATTATTGAGTTGCGGCTGTCATTGAAAAGCATCTAAAATGTGTGAAGATAATGTGTCTTGAGTATCATTTAAAATGTTGAAACAAGAAGAAGGGGAGGGGCGTGTGGCGAAGATATGGGCATTTCTCTCCAGAATGCTTGCACTCAGCTCTCCAGAATGTACCTCACTGTCTCCCTCCAATTCTTGCACATTCATTGTTTCATTGTGTGAATTGTTTGCCCTTAGATTGTTTATTTTTATCACATACGGAGACAGAGTGGTGCTGTTTCGCTCTCTCAGATGCTTTATCTGAGATTGATGCGTCTCTGTCMGCGTGCGTCTCGGTSAAATAAATTAGAAATATATTTCAATATTTTATTTGGACGGGCAAGGAGGTACGGTAGGGCGGGCCCGCCCTTAACCCAGAACCTGCTTTTACCCCTACCTATATGTACTATACATATTACCTCAATTACCTCAACTACCTCGTACCCCTACACATTGACTCGGTACCGGTACTCCTTGTAAATAACCTTGTCATTGTTATTTTACATTGTTACTATTTCATTTTTACATTTTCTTTTGTTMACTTTTTAACTGCATTTTTGGGAAAGGGCTTGTGAGCATTTCAAGGTAAAGTCAACACCTGTTGTTTTGTACGCATGTGACAAATAACATTTGATTTGAAATTGGCATCTGTTTTGTCAGAGGGACTGTGGAGGAAGCAGTTATGTAAGGATGTTTTCTGTCATAACATTGCTCTGACAGCACAGCACAGCCCATCTCTCTCCACACTGATTGCTACACTGTTATGGAATGTGGCACAAGTTCTTTGGTTGTCATTTTAAATATTTCTACACACTTCTGCTTCATCGAGAAATTGGGTTGTTGTGCGCTCGGACGCAACAAATCACTAATTTACTCTGAGTGAAAAAAAATATGTAAATGGMGAGTGAGTGTAAGCCTTACAAAAACCCAGGTTTCAGCAAATGAAACGCCTGGTCTATTATTCATTGTTTTCCTGTTTTCTTTTTTGGTTTGTACTTTTGACCCCTTTTTCTTCCCAATTTCGTGATATCCAATTGGTAGTTACAGTCTTGTCCCATTGCCGCAACTCCCGTACAGACTAGGGGGAGGCGAACGTCGAGAGCCATACGTCCTCCGAAACACGACCCTGCCAAGCCGCACTACTTCTTGACACACTGCTCGCTTAAACCGGAAGCCAGCTGCACCAATGTGTCGGAGGAAACACCGTGCAACTGGCGGCCAAAGTCAGCGTGCATGTGCCTGGCCCACCACAGGAGTCGCTAGAGCATGATGGGACAAGGACATCCCGGCCATCCCTAACTCTCCCCTAACCCGGACGACGCTGGGCCAATTGTGTGCCGCATCATGGGTCCCCCGGTCGCGGCCAGCTGCGACACAGCTTGGGATCGAACCCGGGTGTGTACTGAAAGCACTGGGATGCAGTGCTTTAGCCACTCGGGAGGCGTTTTCCTGTTTTCTGAGTCACATTCATAATTGAGAGCATTATATATTTGCTCAGATGTCTTTTCTCGAAGTACAATGCATGTTGTTCTTTGTTCATCACAACAATAAAAAAGGGAACATTTATGTTGGAAAGGGTGCCATGTGCCATATGTACTGTAGACAAACTGGCATCGTTGTCCAAGAAGCATAAAGAGAGCTTTAGAGAGAGTGCATATTTATCTCTTTCAATCTCTCTTTCTTCTGGCAAGCCTCAAATGAAGGAGATGTTGTTTAGTACCAGTGCGCTTCGGAGACAGTGTGTGAAATGTATTGGCCCTGAGCCCTGCCATTTGACACACAAGACATGGCTAACAGATCTTGTGCCATTTCCAATCTCCTCCTGCTCCTGTGTAAAGCTGACCTTTGCTGCCTCCTGGCTATATTTAAACTCTGAGCACCGGAGACTGTCACTGGGAAATTATATTTTCAATGCTCTCCATTTGTCTGCCCTGCCGTATATTCTCCTTGCATACAATTATATATATTCATATTGTACTGCTGCAAACAAGGGCAGTGGTAAACACCCAAGCCTTCATGTCCAGAGCAGGCACCTGGTCTCAGAGCATTTTCTATTATTCTGTACGTAAATCTGAGAAGCTCCATTTAGTATGATATGTTACATTTCGTATGGTATGTATTCATTTGTGGAWGTCCATCACCCATTTTGTATGATATGGTACGAATTACAATTTGTATTATATGTTATGAATTTGCAAAACGTACAAGGTACAAATTTACAAAACGTATGATATGTTACGAATTKTAGCTAGGTGGCTTACTAACGTTAGCTAGGCTAGGGGTTAGAGTTAAGTTTATGTTTAAAAGTTAGGAGTTAGGTTAAAGGGTTAATGTTAGGGTTAGCRAAAAGGGTTAAAGTTAGGGTTAGCTAACATGCTAAGTAGTTGCATAGTAGCTAAAAAGTAGTAAGTAGTTGAAAAGTTGCTAATTAGCTAAAATGCTAAAGTTGTCCGTGATGAGATTCAATTTGGGTTGCTAGACGTTCATGTTATACACCCATCCATCCACCCCGACCAACCATCCTACTTTTGTTTTTGCCTTAAGTAACCATCCATCTCACATAACCATATCAAACATAACATATGCTAATTTTATGCTTATTATGTTATGTCTAGTCTATGAGACCAGGCTGGAGCAGGGTGACAGTTATGTGGAGCTTCCCMCTGAGCTACAGACTCCGATATATTACTGTACAGAGCAACTGTGTAACTGTATGGGCAGTACACAGCATGTCAATACAGAGTTGTGAGAATTAGCTAACAGTGCATATCATACCAAGGACCAGAGAGTTGACCTTTTGTAGAAGCAGTCTATAAAATGTCATGGTTTACAGACATTGATTTAGTCACTAGACGCCACTATRTTTAGTCATAGGAATGTGTGTTGATAGAGCTTATAGAAACACCATTACTTTCTCATACAATATTGATCCTCTCCCATCTCTCTCTCTGTCTGTGCTGCAGGTCAGAGGTGGGTTTCCAGAGGGTCCTACAGGTGGATCTGGAGGTGGACAGRTTCCTGGGTCCACTGGGCAGCCGCTGGATCACGTGGCAGGTTGAGTACCCGGGCAGCCATGCCACCACGCAGGAGGCAGAGACAGAGATCCGGCTTGCCCAGAAAGACCTGGGGGGCATTGTGCCCCTGGCCATGGTGAGTGGTGTCACTCAGTCAGTCAGTCAAAGTCACTACAACACATAGAGCAGATGGGCTGTGCCAGAGTTCTGAAATTCATTCAAAGTTATGTGGGTTACACAGTGTGCATCCTGCTGTTCAGAACAGTGACAACACTTCCCTTAACAGCATCTTATATTTACTTTTATACCGTAATGTGATTAAAATATATTGAACAAAAATATTATCGCAACATGCAACAATTTCAAAGATTTTTCTGAGTTATAGTTCAGATAAGGAAATCAGTCGATTGAAATATATTCATTAGACCCTAATCTATGGATTTCACATGACTGGGCAGGGGTGCAGCCATGGGTGGGCCTTGAGGGCATAGGCTCACCTACTCGAGAGCTAGGCCCAGCCAATCAGAATGGGTTTTTCCCCACAAAAGGGCTTTATTACAGAGAGAAATACTCCTCAGCAGAAATACCCCCACCCCCCAGACAATCCTGCAGGTGAAGAAGCCGGATGTGCAGTTTCTGGGCTGGCATGGTTAAGCGTGTTCTGTGGTTGTGAGGCCGGTTGGACATACTGCCAAATTCCCTAAAACTACCTTGAACATTCCATTCTCTGGCAACAGCTCTGGTGGAAATTACTGCAGTCAACATGCCAATTGCACACTCRCAAAAAACTTGAGACATCTGTGGTATTGTGTTGTGACATTGTGTTGCCTTTTATAGTCCCCAGCACAAGGTGCACCTGTGTAATGATCATGACGTTTAATCAGCTAAATGATATGCCACACCTGTCAGGTGGATGGATCATCTTGGCAAAGGAGAAAGGCTCACCAACAGGGATGTAAAAAAAAATGATGCACAACATTTTTCAGAAATAAGGTGTTTGTGTCTATGTAACATTTCTGGGATCTTTATTTCCAGCTCATGAAACATAGGACCAATACTTTACATGTTGCGTCTATATTTTTTTCAGTTTAGTTAAATACAAATGTAAGAAGAACAAAGACACATCATTTTTAAAGATAAACAAAATATAGAATGCCATAGGATTACAATCATACTGTACACTATGATTTTGGCGTAATACATTTACTGCATAGTTATCGTACATTACAAAATCAATATTAGATCTGATATAACTACACTGATATTGCAGACCTGTAGCTCCAGTGTTTTGCCTGTGGAGTGTGTGTTTTGGCATGGAGGAGTGGGTACATGTGGCCCTCAGCAGGCCCTGTGTCTGGGGCCCAGAGGCTCTCTGTGGCCTGAGGCTAGGCCTGGAGGTGTGTGTCTCTCTTAGGTTGATATACAGATGAGCCTCTCTGCTGGGCGGATTCATCAAAGCTACTCTATTTAACTTCACAGAACATCTCTCACCCCATTTGCCTTGGTTTTCTAAACAGAGTTAGATCCAGAAAAGCAACTTAAAGATACCAGAGAGATCAATMACACCCACGTACAAGCATGACATGTTGCTTACCAGTGTTGAGTTATGTGATTGTGATGCATCTGTAAGGGCTTAAGGATCCGCCCCTTTAAAAAAAAAAAAAATTGTCCAAAATTACATACCCAAATCTAACTGCCTGGAGCTCAGACCCTGAAGCAAGGATATGCATATTCTTGGTACCATTTGAAAGGAAACACTTTGAAGTTTGTGAAAAGGTGAAAGGAATGTAGGAGAATATAACACAATAGATCTGGTAAAAGATAATATAAAGAAAAAACCAAACGTTCTTTTGTATTTTTTTGTACCATCATCTTTGAAATGCAAGAGAAAGGCCATAATGTATTATTCCAGCAAAGGTGCAATTCAGAGTTTGGCCACTATTGGCAGCAGTGTATGTGCAGCGTTTTAGACTAATCCAATGGACCGTTGTATTTCTGTTTAAAATGTTGTATCAAGACTGCCCAAATGTGCCTAATTTGTTTATTAATAACTTTTCATATTCAAAATTGTGCACTCTCCTCAAACAATAGCATAGTATTCTTTCACTATAATAGCTATTGTAAATTGGACAGTGCAGTTACATTAACAAGAATTTAAGCTTTCTGCCAATATCAGATATGTCTATGTCCTGGGAAATGTTCTAGTTACTTACAACCTCATGCTAATCGCATTAGCCTATGTTAGCTTAACCGTCCCGTGGATATTAGCCGTTTCTATAGCTACATTATAGGTGGCCGTGGGTGTAAGGCAGCCCCCGAAGTGACTCTCCCACTACATGGGTGGCTGTGCCTGTATTCCTGTGTTGCTGTGCTGAGAGGAATGCAGATACTGTAGATCTTGTTCCCCAAAAGTATTTAGTATTTTTTTAATGCATTAGGTTCCCATAAACTGTTGCTGAAGCAGCAGTTTCTCTTCCTGGTGTCAACAGACTCATGTCCCGGATAATTGATGCTATGTGTGCAGAGGTACAGTATATTATCCATATTTCCCTTTTCATGTTCCTTTTCTTCTGATGTGTCAACAAAAGGATAATGGCACCCACACTTTGCATTGACACAAATTGTATAGAGAATGTATCTTTCTCACATCAGTATTTCATACCGTCTCTGTGAGAAAGCTTTATGTGGGTACCAGAATGAGCATGATACCCACTTACAGCTCAGTCTTTTTTCTTTGCAGATAAATTAGCTCATATTTTAGTATAGAGTACTTGCAAAATTATTAATAAGGGAATACYATTTGAGATGTTTTTGTAGCTGTCAGAAGTGCAGACTGACTTGGGATCTTTGTGAAGTACTGTACACTCCAAGCCTGGGGCGTTGCCAGAATTTTGGAGCCCTGTGAAAAAAACAACTACCGGGCCCCTAACATAGAAATCATAATGTTTCAGATTAAAATAACGTACTGAACAATATGTGTTATTAAATGTACTAACTATAAGCTTCTGCTGCTCTATACTACAATTGTGCAGATTCTAGTTTCCACCTTCATCCTTTGCCTATATTAATAGTATTGCAAAACATTTTGGTTCCTAATGTTAACAAAAGCTGTCTGTGTCATGAGATTTTTATGATGCTTTATTATAAATAACTACACAATTGGTGACTTATTTTTTAATATATGGTATTGTAGTTTTAATGAAGAAATTACTAATGATCCATGTTTCAGATTAAAGAATGTATTACCAATTATTATAAACAAGGCTAACCCTCTTCTGCCATATGCATAATTCCTAAATAAATGCCTAAATAGCATACCCCAAATAAAAATAAATCCTGAACTATGTGGTGCAGGCATAAATGTGGTACCTACAGAGAACAAGCATCTGTGAAATTAACACTGTAGTGTTAAGACATTATGTGGGCATTCCTGAGTAAGTTCAACAGGAGATAAACCATAGCAGAAAATACTCTGAAACAGTATTTTGCCTATGACCGGGCAGGCTTGTGTAGAACAGGTTAAGGCATTTGTCCTTGTGTTTGTTCCCTGTAAACAAAACTCAGAGGTTACACTGCACCAATAGCCCAGCGTCAAGCCTTCTTGTGAGCAAACTAATTTATATTGTCTTTAAAGTTTAATTTTCTAGCTAACTGGTTTTCAATTGAAAGGATTGCATGGCTGTTCAACCTGTCTTGGCACATTGTAGATCTTAGTTCTTTATACGTTTTGGCTTACTGAAGGCACGTTCACCTACAGCAAATGTTACAGACATTCGCAATTCAATGCATACCTCTCCAAAAATGCTCTGTAGCTGCATCTTGTGGATGGCATTTAGGAGCTCTACAGGAGAAAGACCATCTGAAAAAGTGGCACCATATATTGTCTTTAGATGTCGCACTTCATTTTCAAATCCATCTGTGAGATCTTTGGAGTAATTCTTTCTCAATTTGTGGCAAGATACACACATTTGGTTTTCAGTAATTTTCCTAAATGTAAGTATTGATGAAAAATCCTTGCATATACAGTGGGGAGAACAAGTATTTGATACACTGCCGATTTTGCAGGTTTTCCTACTTACAAAGCATGTAGAGGTCTGTAATTTTTATCAAATAGTGGAATCTAAAACAAAATCCAGAAAATCACATTGTATGATTTTTAAGTAATTAATTTCATTTTATTGCATGACATAAGTATTTGATCACCTACCAACCAGTAAGAATTCCGGCTTCCAGACTGTTAATTTTTCTTTAAGAAGCCTCCTGTTCTCCACTCATTACTGTATTAACTTCACCTGTTTGAACTCGTTCCTGTATAAAAGACACCTGTACACCACTCAATCAAACAGACTCCAACCTCTCCACAATGGCCAAGACCAGAGAGCTGTGTAAGGACATAGGGATAAAATTGTAGACCTGCACAAGGCTGGGATGGGCTACAGGACAATAGGCAAGCAGCTTGGTGAGAAGGCAACAACTGTTGGCGCAATTATTAGAAAATGGTAGAAGTTCAAGATGACGGTCAATCACCCTCGGTCTGGGGCTCCATGCAAGATCTCACCTCGTGGGCATCAATGATCATGAGGAAGGTGAGGGATCAGCCCAGAACTACACTGCAGGACCTGGTCAATGACCTGAAGAGAGCTGGGACAAGTCTCAAAAGAACCATTAGTAACACACTACGCGTCATGGATTAAAATCCTGCAGCGCACGCAAGGTCCCTGCTGCAAGGGCATGTCCAGGGCCTGTCTGAAGTTTGCCAATGACCATCTGGATGATCAGAGGAGGAATGGGAGAAGGTCATGTGGTCTGATGAGACAAAATAGAGGAGCTTTTTTGGTTAACAGACTACATTACGGGTGGAAAAGAAGGAGAATGGGACAACCCCAAGAACACTCCACCGTGAAGCAAGTGGAGGTGGAAACATCATTCTTTGGGGATGCTTTTTCTGCAAAGGGGACAGGGGACTTCACCGTATGAGGGGAAGGAGGATGGAGGGCGATGTATGCGAATCTTGGCCAACAACCTCCTTCCCTCATAGAGAATTTGAGAAGATGGGTCGTGGCTGGGTCTTCCAGCATGACAACAACCGAAACACACAGCCAGTGCAACTAAAGGAGTGGCTGTAAGAAGATCTCAAAGGTCCTGGAGTGGCCTAGCCAGTCTCCAGACCTGAACCAATAAGAAAAATTTGGAGGGAGCATGTCCAGCGACAGCCCCGGAAATACAGGTCTAGAGAAGGTCTGTATGGAGAGTGGGAAAAATCCTGCTGCAGTGTGTGCAAACCTGGTCAAGAATACAGAAAGTATGATCTCTGTAATTGGCAAACACAAAAGTTTCTGTACCAGAATATTAGGGTCTGCTTTCTGATGTATAAATACTTTATGTCGCAATAAAATGCAAATTAATTACTTAAAAATCATACAATGTGATTTCTGGATTTTTGTTTTAGATTCGTCTTCACAGTTGAAGTGTACCTATGATAAAAATTACAGATCCACATGTTTGTAAGTAGGAAAACCTGCAAAATCGGCAGTGTATCAAATATTGCTCACACGTAGCTGATAGATGTCAAATGATGATGATACTATCACGAGAGCCACATAAAACACTGTGTTGTAAAATCCAGTGTCTGACTTCTGTTCATTTGCTATGTCATCTTCAGTCTATCAGGGAAAGTTTTATTTTTTTCTGGCGGCTCCTCTGTTCACTGTGAAGCTGAGTAGTTACACCATTTCATTTGCCAACATGGAGGCTTCTGCAGAAGAGCGTCCCACTGATTACACAGAGCTGTAGTGCCTTAATGTGAGCTGCTTCAGTGTCAATGAGGAGAATTAGGCTTCTCTTATACATTATGGGCTGCAAACTTTACCCAGAAAGTGAGCAGGAAGATTGCCTTGAAAGACATGAAGTAGCTTTTCAGACCTTTTGCCTCAGATTTGGCTTTGTTTGTCAGGCTGCAGGTAGCAAGAAGCATGTCTAGAGGCTTGATGATAGACGGTAAATGAGTTGACACTGGTCGGACCGCAGCAATACGCGCACTCCATCGCGTGTCTGAAAGGCGGTTAAGACAGCAGCCAGTCTTTTCCTTGAGAATGGCCCATCGCTCTGGGTTGGAACTGAACAGATTGTAAAGACGATTCACACAGCCAAAAAAGGTTGATACTTCTGGGCACGACTGAGCTACATGTACACCCACAAGATTAAGAGTATGGGAGGCACAAGGTGAGTATGTGGCCAGTGGATTATTTTGCAGTATGTGTGCTTGAACTCCCTTCACTTTCCCAGACATATTTGCACCATTATCATAGCCTTGACCACTGCAATCTGAAATGTCAATACTATGCCCTTCCAATGCACTCAAAATCATTTCAGAAATGTCACTGCCTGTCTTTCTAGCAAAGTCTTTAAATTCAAGAAAACATTCAATTATTTCCCATTCACCTGTTTTCTGAACTTTATCTTTGTGTAAATATCTTGCCAATAATACATTTTGCTCAGTATGGGAAATGTCTGGATTTGCATCATATACAGTGGGGCAAAAAAGTATTTAGTCATCCACCAATTGTGCAAGTTCTTAAAATGATGAGAGAGGCCTGTAATMTTCATCATAGGTACACTTCAACTATGACAGACAAAATGAGAAAAAAAAATCCAGAAAATCACATTGTAGGATTTTTAATGAATTTATTTGCAAATTATGGTGGAAAACAAGTATTTGGTCAATAACAAAAGTTTATCTCAATACTTTGTTATATACCCTTTGTTGGCAATGACAGAGGTCATGTACTTATGATGAAAATTACAGGCCTCTCTCATCTTTTTAAGTGGGAGAACTTGCACAATTGGTGGCTGACTAAATACTTTTTTGCCCCACTGTATAACCGAGTAATAGATTGCATCTTCTCTTTCATAAAGTATTGCTTTCAAAACCCTTTGACCACATATTCCTATGAAGTCGTTTTGTGTCTCAGAGCTGAGGTAATGAGTCAGTCGTGCTCCTTTCTTTTTGTCATGTAATAGCAGGTCATAATTTGACAACAGCTCAAGTAAGCCTAGGTAATGTCCAGTATGCACATCATCAAGATCATCAGATTCCTAGATTCCTAAGTACAGTGTCACATCCAAAATCCTTTCTAGAAGTGCTCTGTTTTTATACATTTCTGACTGGATTTGTTTCTGCAGCTGACTGTCTATACCTGTAGTTGTAGTTACGGTATGCTGCAGATTTTTCCATTTCCAGTAACAGTTCTTGTGAGACACACCATCCTCATGCTCTGGTAGTTTGTCATACATTCTCCGCCATTTCACGGATGATATCTTATAGCCATCCTTACTATTCAGAGAACTGGGTGATGGTTTACTTTGCTCATGAGAAAAAAGAACACATGGAATGCAATATGCCTTTACACTCTTACTATAAATAAGCCAGTCTCTGCACCTTTTCTCTTCCGTTTGCTGACTTACTGTACTGTAAATGAGTCTGGGGGCATGATTTTATACAGTTCTGTCTCCTCACCACACCTGTTGGCTAGTCTGCAAACAATAGCTTCTCTTTCATGGTCTTGTACTTTCTCTGGCCACAGTGCTGGATCATCTAAAACCTCATCTTCCTCACTTTGAATCTGTCCATACTCTTCCTTTCCCTTATTACTTGCTTGTTCAATCTCTTCTGTCAGTCCTTCACTGGCACTGCTGCTACTCTTTAACTCATCTTTCTCCTCCCTGCTATCCTCTGCATCAGAGTCTGTCTGACAACTTTCGGCTGAGATTCTGCCTGCCTGGGGCTCGCTAGGCACTAGAAAGTGAGTAAACAAAGGGAAATGTAGGTTTAATGTTCGCCCCTACAAAGGTTACCATACTAAAAATCTACCACTGAAAGAAAAAAGGTTTTAATAGTGTACATATCAACTATAATACGTATTTAAGTGTGTCTAAGTCATCATGTGCCTAACTTTACAATTTAAAAATGGTCTAGTTATGCTGCTGCTGCTACAAAACAACTGCCTCACCGCTGTTTCAACTTCATGTAGTAGACAGACGTTGGGATCTTTGTCTACAGCAGTAGTAGTTGCATCTACAGTATGGATAGGTAACGTGAACTAACTCACTTTTGTACATCGCGCTGGTCTGTACAATTGACCTTATTTTAGCACCCAAAAAACGTAATACTTCCAGATCAACTGTAATATCAATACCATTGTAAAGCACAATTTCTCCCCTTTCCAACAAAATCAATAACGAGGCCTTCATGATGCCCATCTCTGCATGATTCAAGAAGGCAATGAGCTCCGTCGAGTCTTTTTAAAAATGGCGGATGGGGAAGCGAAACCTACGCAATAGTGAGAAGGAAAGATGCCGTGTGGGGAAACGGCTTTTTTCACTCGATCTGTCCAACTTATCACCTTATAGCCTCTAAAATGTAAATAAAACACTATAAAGAGTTTARATAATGTGTCATTACATACCTATTTGAAGGTTTGTGTCGAATTTGAATCGGGTATTTAGGGCGGTGCTAAAGTGATCTTCAGAAGTAAACAGCGGCTTTTGAGAGTCATGATAGCTTGCAGTGATGACYCAAAAAATGACTAGGTATCCCCCTTACCCTGTCCCTTTCTTGGTTTTAAACGGTGAGAGAACTGCTACACCTGGTGGAGAGAGGCTGTAAGACATAATTAGTTGCTTTATGCAATGTAACATACAGCGTCGGAAGGGTCAGTTTTTTCAACTTTTCTCCAATACTATAGAGCCATTACCATGTCAATCAACGCTTGAATAGAAACGTAGTTCACACCAGATTTTGTTGTCAACACAGTCGCTACAGTCCCATTAGTTTTCTTTGCAGCCTCGTTTGAATGTCGCTGTTGCGCACATTTGTACGGAATGGGGTTAGCGTACGTTAGGCTACATGTTAGGTTTTAATTTTAGTCTGGCTAGCTAGCAAATATTGGTGAATACAGTTATAATAATATCTAAATAAAAGCTAATTAGCTAGCCATAGCTGGTAGTGTTAGCTCATCATCATCATGTTAATAATTACTGCTCTGACCGAGCCGAGTGAGTCCACTGTAGGCAGTTACCTGTAGCTAGCAAGCTATCAAGCTAGCTATATTGGCTAGCTAGGCTACTCAGTTCGCAGGCCGTCTGCATTGGCTTACCACTCAAATCCTTAAAAAAAAAAAATCTGGGAAAAAACGTGCTGAGTAAAAAAAAATCTGAATTTGCTGTATCTGTCTTTGTTTCCTTTSTTTCCTTTTCTGAAAACCCGATTTCGTTTTTAGGGGGGGCATAGTGGTTATCTCTCATGAATGCTTAGGCTACATGCCGGAGCAACTGTCAGATCTCCTTGTGTAGAATAATGTACCAAACCATGTGCATTATGGGGTGGGGGTGGGGGGGTACAAACTGGATGGTTGGATAGAGATGCCTGATCTGATTATGGTTATACATTTTAATTTTCATCACAGATTTTTTGGTCTAACATTTTTTAAATTATAAACAAATAATTCTCTAAACATTTAGGGGCCCCTACCAGGCTAGGGCCCCATGAATCATTCATGTTTCCCCACCCTTAACGACGCCCTTGCTCCAAGCCCTGATATATTACCCATCATTCTAATAGTATCTAGTATTATGATGAAATCATTATGCATTTTGAGTGCAATAAGGATTTATGGTTCAATGGCGATTATAAAGGTTTTTAMAAAGCAACAAAGATCTATCATAATTAATCTGCTATTAGAATCACTTGCTAAACTTGGCAGAATCAATTATGGACATAATCATCATTGCGAGAGGCTCATATGAGAAGATGAAYGGTGTATTCAAATACATTAGAGCAGGTTACATACGTGTACAGTGTATGGATATGCTATGCAACCTCTAATGCTTAGTCATCCTTTCCTGATTCTGTATTCTATTCAGGAAGCTTTCCATTAAGCCAGTTATGACCTTGGAAATAGATGCCTGTTCTAGTGATTCTATTTTTATGGTTATGACTACATGTTATGGAGTGACTCAACATTTCCAATGCATGCCTATCTCAGGACTGCACCTGGTCAATGCTCGGTGGACATTTCCATTGCTGATATTGACATTGTGAGCTGTTGTTGTCCAGCCTTACTCCAGTCCTATATCAATTCATTCACTCTTCATTCATTCAATCTTTTTTCAATCATTCAATCTGTCTGTTTTTCTATCCCTTTCTTCCCTCCATTTGTTGTAGTTTCCTATCTTACCTATCTTTGTAGTTTCCTGGCTAGTAAAGTGCAGACTCGTGTCAGACCATTCTCATGTTCAGTATACAACCAGGTTTTCCCTCACTGCCTCTCTTTTGTAAATTGTCTCACACAAAACCCACACAAAATAGACTCATATTATGTACACAACTCACACACACAACCTCATAGTTTTTACCAGCATGTCACATGTGCAACCAGAGTAAAAAAAACTGTAGACCACCTTTACTCCACAAACACAGATGCATACAAAGCTCTCCCCCGCCCTCCATTTGGCAAATCTGACCATAATTCTATCCTCCTGATTCCTGCTTACAAGCAAAAACTAAAGTAGGAAGTACCAGTGACTCGCTCAATACGGAAGTGGTCAGATAACGCGGATGCTACGCTACAGGACTGTTTTGCTAGCACAGACTGGAATATATTCCGGGATTTATTCAATGGCATTGAGGAGTATACCACCTCAGTCATTGGCTTCATCAATAAGTGCATCGATGGCGTCGTCCCCACAGTGACCGTATGTACGTACATATCCCAACCAGAAGCCATGGATTACAGGCAACATCCGCATCGAGCTAAAGGCTAAAGCTGCCGCTTTCAAGGAGCGAGACACCAATCCGGACGCTTATAAGAAATCCCGCTATGCCCTCAGACGAACCATCAAACAAGCAAAGCGTTAATACAGGATTAAGATTGAATCCTACTACACCGGCTCTGAAGCTCGTCAGATGTGGCAGGGCTTGAAAACTATTACGGACTACAAAGGGAAACCCAGACGCGAACTTCCCAGTGACGCGAGCCTACCAGACGAGCACCAGCAACACTGAGGCAAGCAACACTGAAGCATGCAAGAGAGCACCAGCTGTTCTGGATGACTGTGTGATAACGCTCTCGGTAGCCAATGTAAGCAAGACCTTTAAACAGGTCAACATTCCCAAAGCTGCGGGGCCAGACGGATTACCAGGAAGTGTACTCAAAGCATGCACAGACCAACTGGCAAGTGTCTTCACAGACATTTTCAACCTTTCCCTGACCGAGTCTGTAATAACTACATGTTTAAAGCAGACCAAGGAAGCGAAGGTAACCTGCCTACATGATTACCGATACGTAGCACTCACGTCGGTAGCCATGAAGTGCTTTGAAAGGCTGGTCATGGCTCACAGCATCCTCCCGGATACCCTAGACCCACTCCAATTCGCATACCGCCCCAACAGATCTACAGATTACGCAATCTCAATTGCACTCCACACTGCCCTTTCCCACCTGGACAAAAGGAACACCTATGTGAGAATGCTGTTCATTGACTACAGCTCAGCGTTCAACACCATAGTGCCCACAAAGCTCATCACTAAGCTAAGGACCCTGGGACTAAACACCTCCCTCTGCAACTGGATCCTGGAATTCCTGACGGGCCGCCCCCAGGTGGTAAGGGTAGGTAACAACACATCCGCCACGCTGATCCTCAACACAGGGGCCCCTCAGGGGTGCATGCTCAGTCCCCTCCTGTACTCCCTGTTCAATCATGACTGCACGGCTAGTCATGACTCCAACACCATCATTAAATTTGCTGATGACACAACAGTGGTAGGCCTGATCAACGACGAGACAGCCTATAGGGAGGAGGTTGGAGACCTGGCCGTGTGGTGCCAGGACAACAACCTCTTCCTCAACATGATCAAGACAAAGGAGCTGATCGTGGACTACGGGAAAAGGCGGGCCGAACAGGCCCCCATACAGGGCTGTAGTGGAGCGGGTCGAGAGTTTCAAGTTCCTTGGTGTCCACATCACCAACYAACTATCATGGTCCAAACACTGCTGAACAATTAATCAAATGGCCACCGGACTATTTACATTGACACCCCCCCTCCATTTGTTTTTTTACACTGCTGTTACTCGCTGTTTATTATCTATGCATAGTCACTTCACACCCTAACTAAATGTACAAATTACCTCAACTAACCTGTACCCACGCAAATTGACTCGGTACCAGTACCCCCTGTGTCCTCGTTGTGTTACTTTTTATTATTTTTTGCTTTAGTTTATTTGGTATTTATTTCCTTTACTCTTCTTGAACTGTACTTTTGGTTAAGGGCTTGTAAGTAAGCATTTCACGGTAAGGTCTATGCTTGTTGTATTCGGCACATGTGACAAATACAGTTTGATTTGATTTGAGTCACAGAGCACATACAGTGTCTTCAGAGAGTATTCAGGCACTAAAAGTATTTTCCACATTTTGTTGTGTTACAGCCTGAATTTCAAATGGATTACTTTTCGATTTTGTGTCACTGATCTACACACAATACTCCAAAATGTCAAATACAATCGAGTAGTGAATTTCAAGCACAGATTCAACCATAAAGACCGGGGAGCTTTTCCAATGCCTCGTAAAGAAGGACACCAAATCCAGTGGCGATTATAGCATGTAAATCTTGGTGGCGCAACAACAACAAAAAACTAGTGGGATGCATGCCAGCTAAGCCACTACACTACACAACACAACACTAAATTATACATGAATTGCACTATAACAGTGACAAACGGTACCCACAAACTGTTAGGCGTCACGTGTGCTCCCTCTCCGGCCTCTAGGTCACCAGGCTGCTCGTTATGGAGCACACCTGTCATCATTGTTACGCACACCTGCGCGTCATCAGACTCACCTGGACTTCATCACTTCCCTGATTACCTTCCCTATATATGTCACTCCCTTTGGTTCCTTCCTCAGGCGTCATTGTTTCTGTTTCAGTTTCATGTCTGTGCGTTCTTCATGTTTTGTTTTATGTTTCGTTCATTTACTAAATTATTCATTCCCTGAACATGCGTCCCGACTCCCAGCGCACACATTACATTAGGGCCTACATAAAGCTGTCCCAACAGCAGTTCCAACATCTTACCTCTGCTACACCTGGCTATCAGTGGAACCTTGTCTGGCAGCGAAACAGTTCATTCAGCCTCATTTACTGCCTTTTGAAAAAACATAGCTGATATGGCTAACTTGCTTAAACAAAGGTGGTTTATAATGACAAGTYAGATGTACAAACTATGGCATAAGGGGACGATGAGCGTATGAGAGTCAATCGATTAAAACATTAATGAGCGAGCTAGGACGGACATAGTCAATATAACTATTTGTTTAGCACTTTTTGTTTAGTACAGGGACAGATTTCAGAACATGGGCCGTTCTTACAGTGTTCTCCCTGTACACCAAGTCAGAACCATAGGATAAATAAAGGGGGCATATAAGCAGACAATGAAAGCTCTTACAATAGTATATGATTACATTTCTCTAAACAGGTTATAGGCTACATGTGCACCACCAAGTCAGAACAGTAGGGGAAATTAAGAGGGGTAAATAGACTAAATGATTAGGGGGAGGCACATAGGCTACTAACATCTTACTACACAACATACACTTAGTATTACTTTCTCAGCTACAGTATGCATATCTCCCTGGCATATTACATAATTTATCAGCAGCAGCATACAATATATTAGCAGCAGCATACAATATATTTTTGGACTCACCTTGTTGTGCTGTGCTCACTTGAACAGGAAGGTTGCGCGGCGGTCCTTCATGGGCAAATTATGTCATCAAAATCTGACATTCTCTGGATTTATGGTGCTTTCAAAACAACTGGGAACTCAGAAAAAAACAAGGTTAAATCATGATGATGTCATTGATCTTCAGGCCGTAGCTCTAGAAAGAGGCCGGATTTACAATTCCGAGTTGAATGACCGTTCAAAACGTATTTTTCCAGTCGGAGCTCGTTTATTCCCAACTTCCCAGTTGTCTTGAACTCACTGAAGTGAAGTTTTTGCAGTTCCGAGTTAAAGTTGTTTTGAGCACGGCACAAATCATGCTTTATTGACAGCATGGCCAATGTTGAATGTTTATCATTTTAAARTTGGAAAAGAGCCCCTTAATCCCCGATTTCGGGAAACACAGCCACTGTCACTGATTCCGTCTAAACCACTCATTGTTGAATTTGCAATTTCTAACTTGTTGTGTAATTTTTATGTCCAATGGCGGATGAGCATCGATACGTTTTATCTATAATTTGTCTTCATTATTTCTCTTCATATGACAAGGATTAAAAAGGATTAGATTGGAGATTTGATTCATGATGATGACTGCTAGCAAAAAAWTTTGTTGACATGATCAATCCAATCAAAGCTACTGTACATATAACGTGATTTGATGTCATTTTATCTGTGGCCAATGACCTTGAGCCTTCTTGGACAGGCACTTCTAATGTATCTCTATGGCAGCAACCAAGGGGCTAGAATTTTTTTAGTCACCCCTTCGACTTGGCGGTGATGTAGTGTCCCCATGAGTGTCAGACCTCTGAGCCAATAACGGCGCAACGCTCCGTATTTTCTGCTGGCTTGCTCCACCACCACAGAAAGCATTGAGCTAGGCTGAAACACCTGCATTTTGGAGCTGCCTTACTCAAGAAAACAAAAAAGAGACCATGTTTGTATACAGCTTTATTAACTTAATTATATATTTTTACATTGTTTGCAAACTATTATGTGACACATATTAGTGCCAAAATAACATGCAAAACAGGCAAGCCACAACAACAAAACAATACTTTTTTAATACATTTTTTGGCAAAAAATGTGGGGCTCAAAAACAGAAACAGGGTCGCCTCTGACCAATTGGTTGATGTCAACAACAAAAAAGTAGACATTGAATATCCCTTTGAGCATGGTGAAGTTATTAATTAGGTTTTGGATGGTGTATCAATACACCCAGTCACTACAAAGATACGGGCGTCATTCCTAACTCAGTTGCCGGAAAGGAAGGAAACTGCTCAGGGATTTCAACATGAGGCCAATGGCGATTTTAAAACAGTGTTTAATGGTTGTGATAGGAGAAAACTGAGGATGGATCAACAACATTGTAGTTAATCCACAATACTAACCTAAATGAACGAGTTATAAGAAGGAAGCCTATACAGAATAAAAATATTCCAAAACATGCATCCTGTTTGCAACCATGCACTCATGTAATACTGGAAGAAATGTGGCAAAGAAATTCACTTTTTCTCCTGAATACCCAACATTATGTTTTGGGCAAATGCGATGTTGATTATGGCAGCCCCCTGCACCTCTCTGATTCAGAGGGGTTGGGTTAAATGCGGAAGACCCATTTCAGTTGAATGCATTCAGTTGTACAACTGACTAGGTATCRCCCTTTCCTTTCCAACACAACACATCACTGAGTACCACTCTTCATCTTTTCAAGCATGGTGGTGGCTGCATCATGTTATGGGTATGCTTGTCATTGGCAAGGTCTAGGGAGTTTTACATTTTTTTAAAGAAATGGATTACATATAAGCACAGGCAAAATCCTAGAGGAAAACCTGGTTCAGTCTGCTTTCCAACAGACACTGGGAGACTAATTCACCCTTCAGCAGGACAATAACCTAAAACATAAGGCCAAATCTACACTGGAGTTGCTTACCAATATGACATTGAATGTTCCTGAGTGGCCTAGTTACAGTTTTGACTTAAATTGGCTGGAAAATCTATGGCAATCTATGGCAATAGCTGTCTAGCAATGATCAGCATCTTGACAGAGCTTGAAGAATTCAAAAATAATAATGGACAAATATTTTACAATCCAGATGTGGAAAGCTCTTAAAAATGTACAACAAAGCACTCACTGCTGTAATTGCAGGTATTTCGAAAAAGTATTGACTCAGGGGTGTGAATACTTATGAAAATGAGATATTTCTGTATTTTTATTTTCAATACATTTGCAAACATTTCTATAAACATGTTTTCACTTTGTTATTGTGGGGTATTGTGAGGAGATGGATGAGAAAAAACATATATTTAATCCATTTTGAATTCAGGCTGTAACACAACAAAATGTGCAAAAAGTCAAGGGAAGGGGTATGAATACTTTCTGAAGGCACTGTACGTTCACTCACTCACACACTCACTCACACACACACAGAGAGACTTGAGTATGTGTCGGAAAATGTGTTTGTGTGTTATGCATGCTTCAATGCGAGAGAAGGCACACCAGCGAGGAAGGCTGAATTAGATTACTTGGAATCACTCTGGCATGAAAAGCCTCTCTGCTCCTCTCCTCCCCTCCTATCCTCTCTTCCTCTCCTCACCCTCTCATCCTCCCCTCCTCAACCTGCTGATGGAACAGAGGAAGTAAGGTAATATAAAAGCAGTTCTTGATCCTGCCCCACTTCCCCCCATCCAGAGGTAAAACATGAACTGTGTTTCTGCGTTACACTCTGTCTCTTTGGTAGGACAGGACAGGAGACTGCACAAAGGCCTGTATCAGTGACACAACAATGATGTCTTCCAGCTGTTGATCCTTTTTGTTTGGGGTGTAGAGGGTTCAGAGAGGAGAGCAGGRAGCTCGCTATAGGCCAGGGAGAAGAGAAGAGCATTATTATTACTGATGGGTGACAGAGAACCAGAGAGTGGTATAGTAGCCTAGCGGTAACCTAGAAGGTTCAGAGAGGAGAGCAGGCAGCTCGCTATAGGCCAGGGAGAAGAGAAGAACATTATTATTACTGATGGGTGACAGATAACCAGATGGTAGTAGCTTAGCGGTTAGAGCATTGGGCCAGTAACCAAAAGCTCACTAGTTCGAATTCTGGAGCCGACAAGGTGAAAGATCTGTCGATGTTCCCTTGAGCAAGGCACTTAATCCTAATTGCTCTGGATAAGAGCATCTGCTTAATGACCAAAATGTAAATGTACCAGAACCCGATGGATTCTCCAATTACATTGAATGAACTAATGGACCAAATATAAAAATCCTCCAACCCAAAAAGCGTTGATGGTATCCTAAATTCAATGATAAACTATACAGACCACAAATTCTAATTAGCTAAACTTTAACATCACCCTCAGCTCTGGCATCTTCCCCAATATTTGGAACCAGTAACTGATCACCCATCCACAAAAGTAGGGACAAATTGGACCGCAATAACTGCTGTGGGATCTGCGCCAACAGCAACCTATGGAAAATCCTCTTCATTATCATTAACAGCAGACTCCTACATTTCCTCAGTGAAAACAACGACCTGAGCAAATGTCAAATTGGCTTTTTACCAAATTACCGTATGATAGACCACATATTCACCCTGCGCACCCTAATTGACAAACAAACAAACCAAAACAAATGTATGCTTTTCTTAGGCTTTGTTGATTTAAAAAAGCTTTTGATTCAATTTGGCATGAGGGTCTGCTATATAAATTGATGGAAGGTGTTGTTGTGGAAAATACTGTACATATAACAAGATGACATCCATCAACAAGTGTACYCTTAAATTGGCACAAAAAGAACACAGGAGCTCCTCGGGCTGTGGCGTGAGAAAGGGATGCAGCTTGAGCCCCAACCTCTTCAACATACACTGAGTGTACAAAACATTAGGAACACCTGCTCTTTCCATGACATAGACTGACCAGGTGAATCCAGGTGAAAGCTATGATCCTTATTGATMTCACTTGTTAAATCTACTTCAATCAGAGTAGATTAACGGGAGGAGACAGTTTAAAGCAGTATTTAGAGAGCCTTATATTATATTAGAGAGTCATATATTATGTAAACTCAGCAACAACAAAAAATTCCCTTTTTCAAGACCCTCTCTTTCAAAGATAATTCGTAAAAATCTAAATCACTTCACAGATCTTCATTGTAAAGYGTTTAAACACTGTTTCCCATGCTTGTTCAATGAACCATAAACAATTAATGAACATGCACATGTGGAACGGTCGTTAAGACACTAACAGCTTAAGGTCACAGTTATGAAAACTTAGGACACTAAAGAGGCCTTTCTACTGACTCTGAAAAACACCAAAGGCAAGATGCACAGGATCCCTGCTCATCTGCGTGAACGTGCCTTAGGCATGCTGTAAGGAGGCATGAGGACTGCAGATCTGGCCAGGGCAATAAATTGCAATGTCCGTACTGTGGGACAGGTACAGGATGGCAACAACAACTGCCCAAGTTACACCAGGAATGCACAATCCCTCATTCAGTGCTCAGACTGTCCGCAATAGGCTGAGAGAGGCTGGACTGAGGGCTTGTAGGCCTGTTGTAAGGCAGGTCCTCACCAGACATCACCGGCAACAACGTCACCTATGGGCACAAACTCACCGTCGCTGCACCAGACAGGACTGGCAAAAAGTGCTCTTCTCTGACAAGTCGCGGTTTTGTCTCACCAGTGGTGATGGTCGGATTCGCGTTTATCGTCGAAGGAATGAGCGTTACACCGAGGCCTGTACTCTGGAGCTGGATCGATTTGGAGGTGGAGGGTCCGTCATGGTCTGGGGCGGTGTGTCACAGCATCATCGGACTGTGCTTGTTTTCATTGCAGGCAATCTCAACGCTGTGCGTTACAGGGAAGACATCCTCCTCCCTGATGTGGTACCCTTCCTGCAGGCTCATCCTSACATGACCCTCCASCATYACAATGGTGGATGACACCAGCCATACTGCTTGTTCTGTGCGTGATTTCCTGCAAGACAGGAATGTCAGTGTTCAGCCATGGCCAGCGAAGAGCCCGGATCTCAATCCCGTTGAGCACGTCTGGGACCTGTTGGATTGGAGGGTGATGTACAGTGCATTCGGAAAGTATTCAGACCGCTTGYCTTTTTCTACATTTTGTTACGTTACAGCCTTATTCTAAAATTGATTAAAACACCTTTTTTTTTTATCAATCTACAAACAATACCCCATAATGACAAAGCAAATACAGGTTTTTAGACATTTTTGCAAATTTATAAAAAATTATAAAACTGAAATATCACCGTATTCAGACCCTTTACTCAGTACTTTGTTGAAGCACCTTTGGCAGCGATAACAGCATTGAGTCTTCTTCGGTATGACGCTACAAGCTTGGCACACCTGTATTTGGGGAGTTTCTCCCTTATCTATTAGGTGTAATATTACAGTGTGCCATCCCAGCAGCAATATTTGTGACCAGTTACCACAAGAAAAGGGCAACCAGAGAAGCACAAACACCACTGTAAATGCAAACTATATTCATCTGTCTATTTATTTTCCCTTCGTACTTCAAATATTTGCACAATGTTACACAACTATACTGTACATAGCCAGTAATATAACATTTGAAATGTCTCTACTCTTTTGAAACTTTTGTGAGTGTAAGTTTTACTGTTCAATTTAGTTTATTATCTATTCCACTTGCTTTGGCAATGTAAACATGTCCCATACCAATAAAGCCCTTTGAATTGAATTGAATTGAATTGAGAGAGAGAGAGAAAGAAAGAGAAAGAGAGAGGGTGCTGCTCTAATCTCTTTAATCTAGTTGAGTAGGGGAGACTTCAGAGAGAATGCTGAAGGCATCTGTTGATTTGCGCATTGCTTTGGTTTAGAAAAGGCTTTCATCTGTAATTAGGACTAATTAGGCTAATAGGCTAGATTGTCTTTTGCCATAACAGACAAGCTAATTTAGACCAGAAATAATCCCTTAAACAAAAATGGGGAATCCATAAATGACCATGCTGCAAAGGTTATTATGTAATAAAGCTAATGACTATGAATAATGGCAAGCATATTCAGGGTTGGATCACATTTATGGCTTATTGTCACAGTCGCTCCTTAACTAATTTATGGCATTACCTAAATTACTGTGCCTTTGCTCTAATTGATTATAACCAAAAAAATGAAATGTTTACATTTCCAGAGTCAAGTGATAGCGGTCTACTGTAGGTGACACCTCTGAGAGAGAGAAGAATGTTTTGAGATATTAACACTCTTTCTTTCGTCTTTGAAGCATCCTCCTCCTGAACGTTATAGCAGGGACACCTACACGCTGCCAGCTCACAATGCTGTTCAATGGTTTGTCACCCATTTCAAACCATGAAGCAGGATTTCTGGAAGTGCCAAATGTCAAAGGGAATTCAGATATATGGTAAATAGAAATCAAAACTGGATGGTCTATAGAGACAGATGGAAGGGGTTGAGGGTAGCTGAAGGATGGGACTAAAAACAAACAAAAGATAACTCATGTAAAATATACTGTGTCTGTAAAATGTATATAGTATGTATAAGCTGGAAGTAGAAGCCTATGTGTCGTTGTCCATTCGTTTAGGGGATGGGTGGGATGGATGGGATGGGGATGGGTGGAACACCTTAAAAATATTTTTTCTCTCCCCCTTTTTCTATGGCTCTCCTTTTCTCACTTGTGCTTTTTCAGAAGAGCTCTCCCTCACATTTTTTTCCTCCTCCCTTCTTCCTTCTCTCCCTTCCTCCCTTTCTCTGTTTACTTCAGACAAACATACAGTGCATTCGGAAAGTATTCATACCCCATTTTGTTACGTTACAGCCTTATTCTAAAATGTATTAAATTATTGAATCTGCAATCCCATAATGACAAAGCAAAAACAGGTTTTTAGACATTTTTGCAAATTTGTAATCAAAATAAAGAACTGAAATATGACAGTTACATAAGTATTCAGATCTTTTACTCAGTACTTTGTTGAAGCACCTTTGGCAGCAATTACAGCCTCGAGTCTTCTTGGGTATGACATTACAAACTTGGCACACCTGTATTTGGGGAGTTCCTCCCATTGTTCTCTGGAAGGTACTCCTATCTCCACAGAGCAATTTTGGAGCTCTGTCAGAGTGACCATCGGGTTCTTGGTCACCTCCCTGACCAAGGCCCTTCTCCCCCGATTGCTCAGTTGYCCGGTCAGCCAGCTCTAGGAAGAGTCTTGGTGGTTCCAAACTTCTTKAATTTGAGTATGATGGAGGCCACTGTGTTCTTGGAGACCTTCAATGCTGCAGAAATGTTTTGGTACCCTTCCCCAGATCTGTGCCTTGACACAATCCTGTCTCAGGGCTCTACTGACAATTTATTTGTCCTCATGGCTTGGTTTTTGCGCTGACATGCACTGTCAACCGTGGGACCTTATATAGACAGGTGTGTGCCTTTCCAAATCATGTCCAATCAATTTAATTTACCACATGTGGACTCCAATCAAGTTGTAGAAACATCTCAAGAATGATCAGGATGCACCTGAGCTAAATTTCGAGTCTCATAGCAAAGGGTCTGAATAGTTGTAAATACATGTAAATAAAGTATTTCTGTTTTTTACTGTTAATACATTTGCTCAAATTTCTCAAACCTTTTTTCGCTTTGTCATTATGGGGTATTGTATGTAGATTGATGAGGTAAAATATTACAGAATAAGGCTGTAACAAAATGTGGAAAAAGTCAATACTTTACGAATGTATTGTACATTGATATTAGCAGTGTAGATTAATTGCTTTCTCCCGTCATCTCCACACTTACTCCCCATGGCTTCTCTTCTCTCCCCAATAGTGGGATGTAGCTGTTTGTTTTTTGGGTCACTTAAAGATGGATCTTAAACGAAGTAATTGGAGGCTAAGCTGATTCCTCAGCAGCACGGCAGGAGGCTGGTCTATTATCTTTTACCATCCTGAAGTAATATGCTCCTGTCCAGCCCAGCCTCATCATCATTACCCATGCTGCACTGCCCCAGTGATGGAGAGAGACTGAAAGGACAGGGCATATATCATATCACCACTCGTATGTCGTCCTGTCCCAGCCTTCCTCGGCAGCAAACTGTGCTCACTCACACACAGCACATTCAAACAGCATGGAGGTGAGGAGAAATGAAAGGAGCAGTTTGCATTCATGTGCTCTCTGAATGGTATCGTTAAACAATAGATCATCACCCTGGCCTTCTCCGGCTACTTTGTCTCTCACATGATATAGTCATCAATCAACAATACTCAATTGAATGTTTCATTATTTATTTGTTATTTTCAACAACAACAAAAATTCCTTGCACCTTAGTACACATCTTCTCGGCCAGGCAAGTGAAATAGCAGGATGGGGATTTATCAAACCCATACCAGACACACAGGAACGAGAGCAGAACATGCATCCAGCACCCAGCCAGACATGTGCTCTGGTAACAGGATATGAGCACACAGACATCACAGTGAAGTTTATACACTGTTTTCAGATCAGGGTCTGGGTGCGGATACACGAATATACAACTGAATACTCCAAGTATTAAGGTACAGTGCCTTCAGAAAGTATTCATACCCCGTGACTTATTCAACGTTTTGTTGTGTTACWGCCTGAATTCAAAATTGATTCAATATMAATTTTTCTCATCCTTCTACACACAATACCCATAATGACAAAGTGAAAACATGTTTTGAATGTTTTTTGTCCAAATGTATTGAAAATGAAATACAGAAATATCACATTTACATAAGTATTCATACCCCTTTGCTATGACACTCCAAATTGAACTCAGGTGCATCCAATGTCCTTTGATCATCCTTGAGATGTCACTACAACTTGGAGTCCACCTGTGGCCAATTCAATTGTTTGGACATGATTTAGAAAGAAACAATACCTGTCTATAATATCCCACAATCGACAATGCATGTCAGAGCAGAAACTATACCAGGATGTCCAAGGAACTGTCTATAGATCTCCGAGATAGAATTGTGATGAGACATATATCTGGGGAAGGGTTAAAAAACAATTTCTAGAGTGTTGAAAAACTATTCTGTGGTCTGATGAGACAAAAATTGAAATCTTTGGCCTGAATGCAAAGCACTACAGTATGTCTAGAGAAAACCAGGCACAACTCATCACCCTTCTAACACCATCCCTACCATGATGCATGATGGTGGCATGCTTTTCAGCGGCAGGGACTGGGAGACGGGTAAGGATAGAGGGAACAATGAATGAAGCCAAATACAGGCAAATCCTTGATGAGAACCTGCTTCAGAGTGCATATGACCTTAGACCGGGGCGACAATTTACGTTCCAACAGGACAATATCCCCAAGCATGCAGCCAAAGCAATGCTGGAATGGCTTCAGACAAGAATGTGAAAGTCCTTAAGAGGCCCAGCCAAAARCCAGACTTGAATCACATTGAAAATCTTTGGAAAGACTTGAAGATTGTTTTTTACTGCCGCTTGCCATCTAACTTAATACAGCTTGAGAGAATCTGCAAGGAAGAATGAGAGAAAACAACCAAATCCGTATGTGCAAAGCTGATACAGACATACCCAAGCTGTAAACACTGCCAAAGGTGCTTCTACAAAGTATTGACTCAGGTGACTCAGGTGTGTGAATACTTATATGAATGAGATATTTCTGTATTTCATTTTCGATAAATGTATATAAAAAAAATGTATTTAAACAATTTTGAATRTAGGCTGTAACACAAGAAAATTTTGAATAAATCAAGGGGTATGAATAATTTTTGWTGGCACTGTATAAGTCCTCTGGTCTCAATCAATGTCTGAACAGCACACGACACGATACTACACTACACTGCACTGAATTACACCACAGTACACTACACTACACTAAATTAGACTATGCTACACTACACAAAATTACACTATACTACACTACACAAAATTATAKCACACTACACTAAATTACACCACACTACTGTACACTACACTAAATGACACTATGCTACACTATACAAAAGTACACTATACTACACTAAATTACACTACACTTCTCTACACTAATCAATACTACACTAAACGCATCTATACTAATCTACACTACACTAATCTACACTACACCAAATTACACTACACTACAGGGACCTGTATTTGCCCCCTAATTTCATGGCACTCAGCCACTGCTATAGCTGATTGCCTTGCCAGGGTAAAGCATTGCATTTCTTTGCGTAGAATGACTCGTAGAGTCTACAATGGAGGCTGATGTATGAATCTCGAATCCATTAGAAGCTGGTACAGTATAGCTGGGAGGTTGATGAAAGAGAGCACTAGCTTTGAGCCTACTGCGGTGTTCACGTGTCATAATACATAGAATGTTAATGAGTACAACATATAATGAATGGTCCTCTGATCCGGAACCACTCTCTCCTTGATCACAGAGGACTCGCTGTTTAAATACCTTTTTAAACTGCATTCTAAATGAGAGGGATCAGTTCTATCCATCCATGTTCCTTCACTACAAAGCCTTCTCTACAATAGGCTGGAATAGATAGGCAGAATGATTCTCACTTGTTGTTGATAAGGCTTCTAGCGGCAAGCCTAGTGTGGGCGGAACTAAGTTTGCAAGTTTGCCATTTTCAAAAGAGTAGAAGTGCTTATTTTAATGGTGTATTCTTTTGGTGTCAGACGTGAAATACAGAGTGTCTTGAAATGTCTACATAATTGAAAGGCAACATTTTTTGTTGTGATTGTGGTTTCTTTTAAAGTTGACTCCTTTATGGGTGTATACAGGAGTAGAAGCAAGCCCATGATTAGAATCTCCAAAGTTTTGCTCTCCAAACATCAGCCCAAAATGTAGACMCCCCACTGATGTTTTCTGAACAATAAAGTTTCCTGCCCTGTGTCAAACTGATAGATCACATTACGGTCGCCCTAAGGGACAAACCTGCTTTCAAAATAACAACCTGCGAAGTTTGGTAATATGATGCAAAGTTATTTACAGGAAAACATTGGAAAGAGAGGATTGTCAAAAATACGAATTTCTTGACATATCTCAATGGTAGTATTTTCACAAATGGTCTGTATTGGTCTTGTATCTGAATGCAAACGTGATCCTGTGAAGCTTGAGAGAAAAAAGACCGGGTGTTATTTGGGGTTGGTAATGGACTCAGCAGTGGAGTTGACCTTTGAGCCTGCGGAGGGGGGTTTCTGTCCAGAGGGCAGCTAAGCCAAGCTAAGCTGGCTGTATGGATCTTGATCGGAGCCGGGTGAGGAAATCAGTCAGAGAGATCAGGAGGTCATTCCCACCAGACCTGAGCCAGAGCATAGGAAGAGCTCTCTATCGATCGGCTGAAAGTGATAGATAGGAGGCTGAAATGGAGCAGGCTGATACAGACAGTATGCATCCCTGGCTGCATGTCTATAGCCCTGAAGCCCAGGCTCCACGGGTGAACAGCGGGAAGTAGAACATCAGCAGAGCATCAGCAGAGCATCAGCAGAGCATCAGCAGAGCATCAGCAGAGCATCAGCAGAGCATCAGCAGAGCATCAGCAGAGCATCGCTATACCACCACCAGCACATCCAGATGCATTAGCCCCACTGCTGCTGTCCTCATCCTTCCCCAAACCATGCGTGTGCATTGGGGCAGGAGGGGAGCCCCTTGTGTCCCTGGTGCCTGACCTTGGTGTCTTCTCTCCTGGAGCGCTGCAACTCACTGTCATTTTTACTCATCAGGGATAAGGACTCCTCCCACCCACCTGACCCATTCATCTATACTGAACAAAAATATAAATGCAACATGTAAACATGTTGGTCCCGTGTTTAATGAGGTGAAATAAAAGATCCCAGAAATGTTCCATACGCACAAAAAGCGTATTTCATCTCTGTTAGTGAGCATTCTCCTTTGCCAAGATAATCCATCTACCTGACAGGTGTGTCATATCAAGAAGCTGATTAAACAGCACGATCATTACACAGGTGCACCTTGTGCTGGGGACAATAAAAGGCCACTCTAAAATGTGCAGTTTTGTCACACAACACAATGCCACAGATGTCTCAAGTTTTAAGTGAGCGTGCAACTGGCATGCTGACGGCAGCAATGTCCACCAGAGCTTTTGCCAGAGAATTGAATGTTCATTTCTCTACCATAAGCTGCCTCCAATGTCGTTTTAGAGAATTTGGCAGTATGTCCAACCGGCCTCACAACCACGCCAGCCCAGGACCTCCACATCCGGCTTCTTCACCTGCTGGATCGTCTGAGACCAGCCACCCGGARAGCTGATGAAACTGAGGAGTATTTCTGTCTGTAATAAAGCTCTTTTGTGGGGAAAAAGGGCTGAATTAATTCATTTCAATGGACGGATTTCCCTATATGAACTGTAACAGTAAAATCTTTGAAATTGTTGCATGTTGCGTTTATATTTTTGTTCAGTGTAGATGTACAATGTATCAGATATGGTATTCATGAACTCTGCAGGGGATTTGTCCTATAAAGTGAAAATATAGTGGTTCTACTTCCAGCCATGTTTTATTCACCAGCTTCCTAGCCCAGCATGAGAAGAAGCAATTCCTCGCCACTGTGCTCCAGAGGGTGGTTCACTTCCTGTCTGTTCACTATAATAGCCAAACCTCAATACCCCCTGAAAATGACCTTTCAAAAGAAAGGTAATTTGTAATTAGACAGAGTTCTTATATGTTTACAGTGCCTTGCAAAAGTATTCACCCCCTTGGCGTTTTTCCTATTTTGTGGCATTGCAACCTCTAATTTAAATAGATTTTTATTTGGATTTCATGTAATGGACATACACAAAATAGTCTAAATTTTCAACAACAAAAAAATATATATAAAAACGGAAAAGTGGTGCGTCCATATGTATTCACCTCCTTTGCTATGAAGACCCTAAATAAGATATTGTGCAACCAATTACCTTCAGAAGTCACATAATTAGTTAAATAAAGTCCACCTGTATGTAATCTAAGTGTCACATGATCTGTCACATGATCTCAGTATATATACACATGTTCTGAAAGGCCCCAGAGTCTGCAACACCACTAAGCAAGGGGCACCACCAAGCAAGTGGCACTATGAAGACTAAGGACCGCTCCAAACAGGCCAGGGAGAAAGTTGTGGAGAAGTACAGATCAGGGTTGGGTTATAAAAAAATATCTGAAACTTTGAACATCCCACAGAGCACCATTAAATCCATGATAAAAAAATGGAAAGACTATGGCACCACAACAAACCTGCCAAGAGGGCCGCCCACCAAAACACACGGACCAGGCAAGGAGGGCATTAATCAGAGAGGCAACAAAGAGACCAAAGATAACCCTGAAGGAGCTGCAAAGCTCCACAGCGGACATTGGATTATCTGTCCATAGGACCACTTTAAGCCGTACACTCCACAGAGCTGGGCTTTACGGAAGAGTGGCCAGAAAAAATGAACAAACATGTTTGGTGTTCGCCAAAAGGCATGTGGGAGACTCACCAAACATATGGAAGAAGGTACTCTGGTCAGATGAGACTAAAATGGCTTTTTGGCCATCAAGGAAAAGGCTATGTCTGGCGCAAACCCAACACCTCTCATCACCCCGAGAACATCATCCCCAGATGGTGGTGGCAGCATCATGCTGTGGGGATGTTTTTCATCGACAGGGACTGGGAAACTGGTCAGAATTGAAGGAATGATGGATGGCACGAAATACAGGGAGATTCTTGAGGGAAACCTGTTTCAGTCTTGCAGGTTCACCTTCCAGCAGGACAATGACCCTAAGCATACTGCTAAAGCAACACTCGAGTGGTTTAAGGGGAAACATTTTAAATGTCTTGGAATGGCCTAGTCAAAGCCCAGACCTCAATCCAATTGAGAATCTGTGTATCTGTGTTTTCCATTGAAGAAATCAACCAGAATTTGAAAGCGTTCTCAGACATCATAGACTTTCTTTAGACAGTGGAAAGAGCAAAAAAATCACCAGAGAGCTTACGAGAGACAAAACATTGTCACAAAAACAAACAAATACATTTTTTAGAAGCCATGTTTGATGCTGTTGTTTTTACAGCTTCAACTTGCTTTTGTAGTTTTGTGGTTTGTCCACATTGTATTTTACACCACTCAACTCACATCGCAAGGTATTTTGTTTTTGATTGAAAACTTGTCCATGTAAATTAAGGAATGGAGCACAATCCATAATGTACTGTAATTAATATTTTAAGGAAGGATTTGTCCAATCAGCAGGGTGTCACTTTGGTTGCTGGAGGACAGGTTCACCCATAAATCATGAGTACTCATAAATAATGTAGAACTAGAGCAAATCAACGAGACTAAAGGGTCAATACTATCTATGAGCTGTCATATGGATTGCCATGCCCCCGCAACCCCCTCATACCATCCATGACAGACAGAGAGGAGGGCTCTCTGGTTTAAGTATATGTACAGAGCAGCAATTCAACCAAAGTAATTTCCCTAATAGGAGATGATATCTATGAATTTTGGAACCTTATAAATCAGTGAATACTACACTTTCCATATTTTTTGTTGTTGTTGAAATTATAGTATTTATTTTTAGAGTGTGATATACGGTTGTGTCTGAATGTTATCTCTCCACTGTGGATATTCTCCTGGATCGTCTCTCTTCAAACCCACTCCTCCTTTCCTCACGGCATTGCAGTTACTTAACTAGGCAAGTCAGTTAAATTCTTATTTACAATGACGGCCTACCCCGGCCAAACCCTAACCCAGACGACGCTGTGCCAATTGTGTGCCGCCCTATGGGCATCCCAATCCCGGCCGGTTGCGATACACCCTGGAATCGAACCAGGGTCTGTAGTGACACCTCTAGCACTGAGATGCAGTGCCTTAGACCGCTGCGCCACTCAGGAGCTCGATGGGCAAACAGTACTGCTGCACAGTAAGAAAAATGGAGGAGGTCCAATGATTCTCATCTAGATCTTGGGTTGATTATTTTTGTGTGATGTGGATTATATTGCACAGCAGAAACGCCAACAGTTCAGAGGAGAATTGTTTGCTTCATTTTGAATCTGGCCTTTTATAGCAACCATATGTACCACTCATTATGAATTTAACTGGCAATCAGCTCATACAATTTTCKGTACTGAACAGACATGATGTTGTAAACCTGCCAGGAATGGGCAGAACAGGTGAGGAATAATGAGAAGTTGTTGGAAAGAAGGATGCACTGGTTAGAGGTATTTACACGAAGGCTGTCATTTTATAAATGACTCACTTTCTACCAAACCATGGTTATGATGAGTACTGTACTGTTGAAGAGTTGTGTGTCAAGTGTAAAGCACTGACATGGCCGTATAGTGATACTTCTCCAACTGTAATCATATTGTGCATCACTAGCATACACTACATTATCTTATTCACAGGGGGAGCCAGGAGCCTCTTCTTAGGCCAAGTTATCCATATAAAATAGTTGCATACTACGGTACTTCCAGGGGGATTGTTCCAAACTTACACATTGTCATATTGATGTAGGTGAATCAGTTTTCCACCCTACACAAACATCTATACCATGTCATATTCATACTTATAAAGCATACTTCTGCATCATTTGCTTCAAGCTCTGCATTATGACAGTTAGAATTAGAACAGAGCAAGCAATTTGACAGACATAAAAATAATTCTGTTCTTCCCCGAAAATATATTAACCGTTTTTGTTCCTTGTTTTCCTTTTTAGAATATAGCCATTGTCAGCAGTGAGTTCTGTGTTTTCCAGGAAATGACCAACTCTCTCTATAATGCCCCTGAATTAAGTCAAGATAAATTAAATGTAATACCACCAGCCAAATGAGGCCTCCCTCGTGATAGCTGTGTTTAATTTCCGACACCAATAGACCGTGGCCATGGGATTACCAGCATGCTCTCTCATTAGACCTCTGTTCCCAGGCTGGCACTCACTGAAAGATCTCCACTATCAAAGCAGCCATTGAATCCAGCAGCACTTCCCACCTTGTCTCCCCTGTACTGGCCTGTGTAAAAGTGGAAGAGAGACAAAGAGGGAGAGAGAGTTGGCTTGGTCTCAGGTGGAGAGAAAGAGAGAGAAACAGAAAGACCCTCATTAAAAGGCAGTGTTAATTTTACAAACATCCCCAACGTTGTCATGCAGTGAAATATCGTCATTTGTTCCCCTCTCCTCCACCATACTTACTTCCTCCCAATTTAAAGCCCATTGGACTGAGAGAGAGGAAGAGACGCTGGGAACTACACAGAGAGGAGAGTACAGTGGGTGAAAGGATGTGTCTCTCTTAGCCTGCTTAATAGCGTCCTGACACAGTTTGACACTCATTTTATGCCTGGATCATATTCATCATCATGTTATTCTGCTCTTGTTTCATTTTCTCTGGTCACAAATAATGTGAAAAGTAGAAAACACTTATTTCAGAGAAGTGGGTTATCTAGTCACTCAAATTTCTTGACTGTTGAAGGACTGTCACATTTGAAGTGCACATTGTCTCGTTCAACCATCACATGCTCATGTTGAAAATATATAATGAGTGGCCCAACATTATAATACATTTTAGACAAGTTATCAATCAATGTAACATATTAGGGATTAGATAAGCTTGCATTGGTCAATGATATGCTCCTACTTATCCTCTCGGTAGACAACGTGAGCAAGGCACATTAAGCTGGGTTTCAAACTGCCACAGTGGTGGGTTGACATTAATAAGTATATACAGTACCAGTCAAAGGTTTGGACACATCTACTCATTCAAGGGTTTTTCTTTAGTTTTACTATTTTCTACAGTGTAGAAAAATAGTGAGAACATCAAAACTATGAAATAACACATGTAATCATGTAGTAACCAAAAAAAGTGTTCAACAAATCAAAATATATTTTATAATTTAGATTCTTCAAAGTAGCCACCCTTTGCCTTCATGACAGCTTTGCACACTCTTGTCATGCTCTCAACCAGCTTCATGGGGTGGAATGGATGTCAATTAACAGGTGTGCCTTGTTAAAAGTACATTTGTGGAATTTCTTTCCTTCTTAATGCATTTGAGCCAATCAATTGTGTTGTGACAAGGTAGGGGTGGTATACAGAAGATAGTCCTATTTGGTCCATATTATGGCAAGAACAGCTCAAATTGTCACGCGGAATGACGCTGGAGAGACGAAGCAGGTACGGGGGGTAAAACATTTAATTATAATGGACAGAGACGAGACAGGAACAGCGTCAGAAACAAATTCAAAAGACAAAAACAATACAATGCAGCAGCGGGGAACAGAGCTGGGGAACTGACAAATATAGGGGAGGAAATAACATGACAGTACCCCTCCCTCTTGTCCCACCTGGGTGAACCGGCCGAGACATGGGCGCTGGGCAAGCCGGTTGGGGCGTGAAAACCCGACGAACCGGCAGGAGCGTGAGAGCCTGGCGAGCCGGCCAAGGCATGAGAGCCTGACGATCCCGCAGCAGAAGGGGAGCCCGATGATCCAGTGGAGTGTGACGTGGGATGGGAAGCTGCCGAGCCAGGAAAAACCCTCGAGCCAGCCCGGGCGTGAAAGCCCGACGGGCTGGCTTAGGCACCCCTGGTTCCATCGGCGGCGGGATCCACCCCGACGTCACCAACAAAACAAAAAACAAAAACTCCTGGACCAGCTGGGCGAACAAGAACTGACGATCCGGCTGAGGCCCGACGTGGGATGGGCGCCATCTGAGCCAACCGAGGCAAGGAAACCTCTCGAGCCAGCTAGGGCGTGGAAGCCCGACGAGCTGGCTAGGCATCCCCGGTTCCATCGGTGGCGACCCAGAGCCGCTGCCACCATTCCAACCGGAACGCCAGTACTCCCCGATGCTTCGTATGTTTGGCTGCTGCATTCTGTCACGCGGAATGACGCTGGAGAGACGAAGCAGTTACGGGGAGTAAAACATTTAATTTTAACGGACAGAGACGAGACAGGAACAGCGTCAGAAACAAATTCAAAAGACAAAAACAATACAATGCAGCAGCGGGGAACAGAGCTGGGGAACTGACAAATATAGGGGAGGAAATGAGTCCAGGTGAGTCCAATAACGCTGAAGCGAGTGACGAGGGAGGGCAGGTGTGAGTGATGATGGCAGGAGCGTGTGATGCAGGGAAATCTGGCGCCGTCATGCGCCAGGGGAAGGGAAGAGCGGGAGCAGACGTGACAGTACCCTTCCCTCTTGGGCCCCTCCCTCTTGTCCCACCTGGGTGAACCGGCCGAGACATGGGCGCTGGGCAAGCCGGTTGGGGCGTGAAAACCCGACGAACCGGCAGGAGCGTGAGAGCCTGGCGAGCCGGCCAAGGCATGAGAGCCTGACGATCCCGCAGCAGAAGGGGAGCCCGATGATCCAGTGGAGTGTGACGTGGGATGGGAAGCTGCCGAGCCAGGAAAAACTCTCGAGCCAGCCCGGGCGTGAAAGCCCGACGGGCTGGCTTAGGCACCCCTGGTTCCATCGGCGGCGGGATCCACCCCGACGTCACCAACAAAACAAAAAACTAAAACTCCTGGACCAGCTGGGCGAACCGGAACTGACAAATATAGGGGAGGAAATAATAGGTGATAAGTGAGTCCAATAACGCTGAAGCGAGTGACGAGGGATGGCAGGTGTGAGGGATGATGGCAGCAGGGTAATCTGGCGCCCTCAAGCGCCAGGGGAAGGGAAGAGCGAAAGCAGACGTGACACAAATAAGCAAAGAGAAGCAACAGTCCATCATTACTTTAAGACAGTCATTACGGAAAGTTTCAAGAACTTTGAACGTTTCTTCAAGTGCAGTCACAAAACATCAAATCAAATCAAATTTGATTTGTCATATGCACCGAATACAACAGGTGTAGACCTTACAGTGAAATGCTTACTTACAAGCCCTTAACCAACAATGCAGTTTTAAGAAAAATACCTAAAAAAAAGAAATAAAAGTAACAAACAATTAAAGAGCAGCAGTAAAATAACAATAACGAGGCTATATACAGGGGTACCGGTACAGAGTCAATATGTGGGGGCACCCGTTAGTCAAGGTAATTGAGGTAATATGTACATGTAGGTAGAGTTATTAAAATGACTATGCATAGATAATAACAGAGAGTAGCAGCAGTGTAAAAGGGGGGGGGGGGAAATGCAAGTAGTGTGGGTAGCCATTTGATTAGATGTTCAGGAGTCTTATGGCTTGAGGGTAGAAGCTGTTTAGAAGCCTCTTGGACTTAGACTTGACACTCCGTACCACTTGCCATGCGGTAGCAGAGAGAACAATCTATGACTAGGGGGGCTGGAGTCTTTCACAATTTTTAGGGGCTTCCTCTGACACCGCCTGGCATAGAGGACCCGGATAGCAGGAAGCTTGGCCCCAGTGAAAAACCATTTAGCACCATGATGAAACTGGCTTTCTTGAGGACCGCCACAGGAAAGGAAGACCCAGAGTTACCTCTGCTGCAGAGGATAAGTTAATTTGAGTTACCAGCCTCAAAAATTGCAGCCCAAATAAATGCTTCACAGAGTTAACAGACACATCTCAACATCAACTGACGTCTCAGAGGAGACCGTGAATCAGACCTTCATGGTCAAATTACTGCAAAGAAACCCCTAATAAAGGACACCATTAAGAAGAAGAGATTTGCTTGGGCCAATAAACACTAGCAATGGACATTAGACAGGTGGAAATCTGTCCTTTGGTCTGATGAGTCCAAATTTGAGATTTTTGGTTCCAACCGCCATGTCTTTATGAGACGCAAAGTAGGTGAACAGATTATCTCTGCATGTGTGGTTCCCAATGTGAAGCATGGAGAAGGAGGTGTGATGGTGTGAGGGTGCTTTGTTGGTGACACTGTCAGTGATTTAATTAGAATTCAAGGCACACTTAACCAGCATGGCTACCACAGCATTCTGCAGTGATACGCCAAATCATTTGGTTTGTGCTTAGTGGGAATATCATTTGTTTTTCAACTGGACAATGACCCAACACACCTCCAGGCTGTGTAAGGGCTATTTGACCAAGAAGGAGAGTGATTGAGTGCTGCATCAGATGACCTAGCCTCCACAATCACTCGACCTCAACCAAATTTAGATGGTTTGGGATGAGTTAGACCGCAAAGTGAAGGAAAAGCAGAAAAGTTCTCAGCATATGTGGAAACTCCTTCAAGACTGTTGGATAAGCATTCCAGGTGAAGCTAGTTGAGAGTATGCCAAAAGTGTGCAAAGCTGTCATCAAGGCAAAGGGTGGCTACTTTGAAAAATCTAAAATATATTTTGATTTTTTAAACACTTTTTTTGTTACTACATGATTCCATGTGTTATTTCATCGTTTTGATGTATTCACTATTATTCTACAATGTAGAAAATAGTAAAAAATGAATGAGTAGGTGTGTTCAAACTTTTGACTGGTACTGTATATCCACAACAGACGTGTGTTTACCTCCTATCCTCTCTCTTTCTCTCCCCTCTCTCTCTCCTCTCTCTCCTCTCTCTTCTCTCTCTCTCTCTCTCTCTCTTTCCTCTCTCCTCTCTCTTTCTCTCTCTCTCTCTCTCTCTCTCTCTCTCTCTCTTCTCTCTCTCTCTCTCTCTCTCTCTCTCTCTCCTCTCTCTTCTCTCTCTCTCTTCTCTCTCACTCTCTTGCTCTTGCCACACCAGTGCTTTATCAATAATACAAGCCTTCCAAATCCATGGCTCAAAAGTGTGCTAGACCTGCTCTAGTGGGAGCACTTGCCAAGTTTCCTTGGATAGAATGTGGATGTTTTAGGGCAAACAGAGGCAGATGTTGGTGAGCGGATCACTAGCCTGTAGGCTGGGACAGCACTTGGAGCTTGGCTGCGCTGCTTCTCATGCTGCTGTGTCACTCTGGCTGACACCATAAATCTACTTTATTTTCAGATCCAAGCCAGACGCAGGCAAGAATTATGGTCCAGACAACATCGCCAGGCAGCGACTGCACCGTGCTGAATGCTAACAGAGAGCCCATGATAAACTGGGCAGCCACTTCTCTACACGTTACAGGGCAAAGGCTGAAAAACACTCTCAATCTTGTGGCTGAGACAGGGCTGATTGGCTATCAAATAGAGTCCAGAACTGGTAGCTATTTGCTCCTGGGTCGCAGAAAAACACGTATCAAGGCCGTGCAAGGTAATAGTGTGAGGTAGTCGCTCAAAATAAGTGGGTTGTAGGTATCTGTTCTCAGGTACAAGAGTGACAGAAATGTATCCCATACTTAAAGATTCTAACTTCCCCAGTCAGGTGGTAGCATTACTAGTTAATAGAGTAATCATTCCTATACTACAGGAATCTGGCTCATATTTCCCTATGACCTCTGTCCCATACAGACTCAGCTTTAAGTAACTCTCCTGTTGTGCACCAATGCTCTCCGTTTTGCATTAAATTGCGCTGGCTGTGTGTGGCTGGCTGTGGGTGGCTGGCTGTTGTGGCTGTCTGTGGGCTGGCTGTGTTGTGGCTGGTCTGTGTGTGGCTGTCTGTGTGTGGCTGGCTGTGTGTGGCTGCTGTGTGTGGCTGTCTGTGTGTGGCTGGCTGTGTGTGGCTGTCTGTGTGTGGCTTGGCTGTGTGTGCTGTCTGTGTGTGGCTGGCTGTGTGTGTTGGCTGTGTGTGGCTGGCTGTGTGTGGCTGTCTGTGGGTGGCTGTCTGTGTGTGGCTGTCTGTGTGTGGCTGTCTGTGTGTGGCTGGCTGTGTGTGGCTGGCTGTGTGTGGCTGTCTGGTGTGTGGCTGGCTGGTGGGGCTGGCTGTGGTGCTGGCTGTGTGGCTGGCTGTGTGTGGCTGGCTGTGTGTGGCTGTCTGTGTGTGGCTGGCTGTGTGTGGCTGGCTGTGTGTGGCTGGTTGTGTGTGGCTGGCTGTGTGGGCTGGCTGTGTGTGGCTGTCTGTGTGTGGCTGGCTGTGTGTGGCTGGCTGTGTGTGCTGTCTGTGTGTGGCTGGCGTGTGTGGCTGGCTGTGTGTGGCTGTCTTGTGTGTGGCTGGCTGTGTGTGGCTGGCTGTGTGGGCCATTGAAGCATCTCTGTGACATTCCACTGTGGCTTATTACTGCCAGGACCTGCTCTCTCGCTTCTCCTGCTGGTTCCAACCTGCTGGGTCACTTCCAGCCTGTGTAATGCTCTGTGTTTCCCCGGGTCTCAACCATTTACCTCATTATCTATTATAAAAGACCCTCTGGAAATGGAGGAATCCCAGCAGTGACAGAATTAATTTACTGCAGCCCCTATTTTAGGGGATTTGAATCAAAGTCAGCAAAGTCAGAATCTATATGATTCTATATGCTATATAACAATGTTACAGTCTGTAAAAAATATAATGAAAAGACATTTGAAGATAGTGCCACATTATTGTTTTTGTGAGTCCTTGGTATTTTTTGTCTCAACCAATAATAATTTCACTCCAAAGCCTGAATGGACTGGTAATTGACGCTTACAAACATCCATGCTCKTTTTAACAGAACTTAATCCCCCTTTTCTCTCTTTTTTCAATGCCTCTTATTCACAAGCACACAAACACAAGTGAAAGTCTTAAGGAGCAGTGTACAAATCCATGTGTTTTCCCCTCATGCAGAGAAAGGGCAATGTTGACAGGAAGTCAAACACACAGCAGATAGAGCCTGTCACAAGGTGTCAGTATTAGTGATATGAAAGGATATAGACATCGTTTTAGAATTAGGTTAATATCCATACCTAAATTCTGCATAATGTCATATCGTCGTAGAAGCATCTGAGAGCCAAGTCTTCAATACAGACACAGCTTTAARTGCGCAAAGTAAAGAGGGACGCTCAATTTCTGCCCATTGTAAAGCCCTTTCAAAGCCAAACCATTGAAATGATTGTGAACCTCTTTATAGAGGTTTCACAGTAGCAATTAAACAAGACGACCTTGCTTGGTATGACCTTTTTCACTCTATAGGATTCAATTGTCATGTGGGTTCCTCAATAGAGCAAAGAGCAGACAGTCCTCAATGACCTAAAGGCTGTGTACCTTGGCTCCAAGGCATTTCTAGTGGTGGTTCAGCTTATTTGGCCGTCTAATTGAAATGGAGATGTAGTGAATGGCTATAACAGACAATGTAATGTTCATGTCTGGCTAAGACAGTAAAGCCTTTCCCAGGCCTGTCTTAATTGAACCAATTATCTCTTCTGACAGTGTGATGGCTGTGTAATGAAAGGTTAAGAGCTCTATTGGGAGTAATGAACCCCTGCCGATCCTCTTTCTCTACTAGGGTTCCCATTCACTAACAGTACTAAGGTCAGACACAGCTGCCCACTCACTAATAATACTGAGCTTGTTTCTCTACCCAGAGCTGTGAACTCACTAACAGTAATGAGTCAAAAGCTGTCCATCCAAAAGCTGTGTTCGTTCTAGAGCTGTCCACCTAGTAGCAGTGCTGATTCTGGAGCTGTCTACTCCACAGCCGTCCACTCAGTAAAGGTGCTGATTCTAGAGCTGTCCATTTTAGAGATTATCACTCTGTAATGGTGCTTGTTGTGGAGCTGTCCATTCAGTAATGGTGATGATTCTAGAGCTGTCCATTCAGTAATGGTGATGATTCTAGAGCTGTCCACTCAGTAGTGGTGATGATTCTAAAACTGTCCANTTCAGTAATGGTGATGATTCTAGAGCTGTCCACTCAGTAGTGGTGATGATTCTAAAACTGTCCATGGTGCTGTTGTAGAGCTGTCCACTCAGTAACGGTTCTGATTGTGCAGCTGTTCTTCTCCTTAGTGTATTCTGATATTTCCCTGTATTTGACTGTGATGGTCCTCTGTCTCTCTCTCAGGACACAGAGATCCTGAATACGGCCGTGTTGACAGGGAAGACAGTGGCTGTCCCGGTGAAGGTGGTGACCATCGGAGCAGACGGCACGGTCACTGACGTCTCAGAGGCAGTGGACTGTCGCTCCACAGATGAAGATGTGGTCAAGGTCAGTCAGTGGAAACTAATCAGAAAGAAATTATTTGATTCATAGACAACAAAAAATCTTTATATTATCAAACTTATAATAAATGTTTTTCTAAGCCTCATTCTTGCACTGAAGTATTTCCATATGTTTCTCTTCTCACTAGCAGTGTAATTTTGAAACATTGTCGCTCAAATTACCATAACATTTCAAGTAATTTATGTGCATATTGAGTTTGTATATTGTTAGAAAAAATTGCTGTTCGAAAAAGTGCCAGCATGTTTGCATGAGCCTCATGCAATTTTTTTTTTTTTACATGTTGGTATTATTTGAGTGTGCAGATGTCTTAATTGAATTCCAAGTGTGTTTAGTGACCAGTGTTTAGTGAGTGACCAGTGTTTAGTGACCAGTGTTTAGTGAGTGACCAGTGTTTAGTGACCAGTGTTTAGTGACCAGTGTTTAGTGAGTGACCAGTGTTTAGTGAGTGAGATGGAGTTCCAGTGAGATGGGTTTCAGCTAGCTTATGGAAGGTGGAGCATAATGAGGAATGGTCAAGTGCAGTTGCATGGCCATTTATGGTATTGACTGTAGTCTGAGCCTGACTCATTGCCAGTTGCAAGAAGTGATACAACTTAAGTACGTTTAGAAAAATGTATTTGTATTTAATTTTTCATTCCTCCAAATTCTTTTCAGTCTTCAGACTTTGGATATTGACTTCATTCCACACATAACACTGCTTTGAAGCACTGTGTTTTTCTTGTGTTCACATAGTTTAATTATAATCTCAACTGCTATACACAGGCTGTAAAGTGCCTTAGGATTCTATTCAGGTTAGCCACTGACATGTGACAAATAGGCACACATTATTTTCATTTGCACAACAGTAAAGAGAGAACAATAGGGGTGCATATGGGTGTGCCTGATTATGCAACAACTAAGACACTGGGAATTATTTATTTGAACTAAATAGGATTGAATGAGAGCAAATATGTAATCATTGACAATATTCTGTACATGGCATTTTGGCCTTGCAAAGAATTGTACGTTCAAGCTTATGTTAAATCAATAAACAAATCCGGAACATACAAGAAAATTCTCTATTTTTAGAGTGTCTATTTTCAGATTTAAGCCCCAAGATAGGATACACAAACACAGAAAAAGAAAGCATTTAATAGGAAAACATCAATGACAGGTCGCTTGAGTTTTCTTTTCTTTTCCGTGACTCTCTCAAACCGAGGGCACACTACACAAAACACAACACCAAACCCAGAACAGTACAGAGGGATGCAGGCAGAGCCTCCACATCAATGGCTCACTTCTGTTCTCTGAGAAATCCTCCTCCTGACTCACAATGACTGGTTCATTATCAATGGAATGGCTAACTCTCCAAAACACCAACTGGAGTAGAGAGACAGAGCCTTCAATCTGTCCACAGTCTGTTTCCCATCCTAACTGGCTGAGCTATCAACAGACAGGTCCATTATGTGCCAAAGGCTCTGCCAGTTGATGTCTGTTTCCCTCTCTTTGAACATGTCATGAAGATGAAGATGAATTCAGCCAGGGAGACAAAAACCTGGGCCATCCTAATTACAGGCACATTTATTATTAAGACATCCAATAGAGCTTCCTATAAGCCCAGTATGGTCGTGTTAACTGACCATTGTAAAGAAAGAGGTAGCTACTCTGTTTACTCTGATGAGCTACAGTGAGGATGGAATTTTGGCCTTGTTTTTACACTCAACATCTAAAAGATGATTTTCTTCAAGTGTGTTTTAAAGGAAACACATTAGCATTGTGTTGTCAGCTATAGTTAGAAAACCGAAGTGCCTCCACACCAGAGGGATTTTCTGAGAAAAGGAACAGCCGCATATAAAGAGGTTGCTGATACAGGATGTCTGTGCTTTGAGTAGAAATACATGTGTTTAATGTATAAACCGGTTAGGTGAAGAAGAGCTAGATTGTATCAGTTCATTTCTAGTCATGAGTGTAAACATAACTACTTCATGTCATTTTGGCCTGGGGATTTAAAGGCAGTGTTAAGTAAACACAGAGTGACACATCACCTGAATAATGAATCACTGTGCTCATTTGCTGCTGCTTTATTCACTCTGTAGCTTTAGAATTACACTGCATCCTTTTAAAAGGATACCTCATCTGACATGCTTCTCCCTTAATCCCCGCTAGAGAATAATGCTACTTAAAAACAAATCTGTGTTGACAGGTACAGGCAAAAATTAGGCTCTGCCATATTATAATTTCTTTTGCATATTTGTATACATACT
>NC_036855.1:19029386-19039377 GCF_002910315.2 Salvelinus sp. IW2-2015 | reverse complement strand
ATAAATCAAATCAAATCAAAATCAAAATCAAATCAAATCAAATTTTATTAGTCACATACACATGGTTAGCAGATGTTAATGCGAGTGTAGCGAAATGCTTGTGCTTCTAGTTCCGACAATGCAGTAATAACCAACAGTAATCTAACCTAACAATTCCACGCTACTACCTTACACACACACACAAGTGTGAAGGGATAAAGAATATGTACATAAAGATATATGGATGAGTGGTGGTACAGAACGGCATGGCAGATGCAGTAGATGGTATAGAGTACGGTATATACATATGAGATGAGTACTGTAGGGTATGTAAACATAAAGTGGCATAGTTTAAGTGGCTAGTGGTACATGTATTGCATAAAGATGGCAAGATGCAGTAGATGATATAGAGTACAGTATATACATATGAGATGGGTAATGTAGGGTATGTAAACATTGTATTAAGTGGCATTGCTTAAGTGGCTAGTGGTACATTTTACATAATTTCCATCAATTCCCATTTTTAAAGTGGCTGGAGTTGAGTCAGTATGTTGGCAGCGGCCGCTAAATGTTAGTGGTGGCTGTTTAACAGTCTGATGGCTTGAGATAGAAGCTGTTTTTCAGTCTCTCGGTCCCTGCTTTGATGCACCTGTACTGACCTCGCCTTCTGGATGATAGCGGGGTGAACAGGCAGTGGCTTGGGTGGTTGTTGTCCTTGATGATCTTTATGGCCTTCCTGTGACATCGGGTGGTGTAGGTGTCCTGGAGGGCAGGTAGTTTGCCCTGGTGATGCGTTCTGCAGACCTCACTACCCTCTGGAGAGCCTTACGGTTGTGGCCGGAGCAGTTGCCGTACCAGGCGGTGATACAGCCGACAGGATGCTCTCGATTGTGCATCTGTAGAAGTTTGTGAGTGCTATTATAATTTCTTTTGCATATTTGTATACATACTTTTTTGGGATGCATGGCTTTGACAGGCCTGCAAAAGGACTGATGAGACCCAATGTAGGCAAACGTGCCAGGCAGTAAAGAGAGCCCACACTCTCCCCTGGTTCCAGATCAGTTTGGTGTCCCACTCTGTGCAGTGTTTGTGGGTACACTGAGGTTATTAGTCCGACAGTAGTTGAGTTACCCTCTCCAGGAGGTGTTAGGCATTCTGCTCTGCAGAACGCGTGATGTTTGGGTTCTGTGTGTCCCCTGGCATCTCTCAGCCAGCCTCTGGCATCACTCATTGAAGATACTGGTGAGGGAGAATGATTGCTCACATTTAATCACTGTAGCTCCTCTGCTAGACCTAGCGTCTACACAAACCGCCCATGTAGGTTTGGATATTTTTAATGTTGAAGAAACTGACGCAGGGAGCATGAAATCTTGCACCTCACCATGCACACGCTAGTATAGGGTACATATTCTCACTTTGAATTACATGGTGAGAGCTAAAGAGAGTAGGAGAGAGCAAAGGAGACAGAATTGTCATCACAAATACCATCCCCTTTATCAGGCTGCCGTGATTGGTCTGACTCCATTGCTGTAACTACCCTTTGTTCATCCTTTGGCTTTACTCTGACAATCATGTATGTGGTATTTATGTGGTATTCTTTTCTATCGCCTCCTGCTTGAGATTACTCAGATTAACCCATTGTTGTACTAGTTAACCCCGTTTAATCCATATCTCTGTCATCCATAAAGCTACAAACTATAGGTTGAGTCAGTGTAGAAGTACTATGACAGATGAGATCTGGGGTATCAATCCTCCTCTCCCAGCTCCACTGAGCGCTGCTGTCACCACTAGAACCACTGCACTCAGGATAAATGATAGCTGTATAGACCAGTTCTCAGGAAAGCAACATCATCATTCATTCTTGTTTTCTCCACCTCTGATCTGTGTAGCGTGAAAAATACAAAATGTTTGGGACATTCTACATGTAACACAATAGCCTTGGTGTGAAAGTGAAACCAATAAAACTCTCAAATCCCAGACCTGAAACATTATGCCTAATAACAGTCCTGGACTGTAAGTGAAAGCATTGTTCATGAAGAGCATGAGTTCATTTAGATTGCCATTTCAGGTGCGTCACTCAATTCATTTTTATCACTTGTCTTTGAAGGGAGGGATCTGATTCATGTGGATTCCTGGTCTGTTTATTGCCATGTAGATGGGCTCCTCCAACAAGGGAGGGGGCACGGGAGGATTCACGGGTGCCCCTAGGTGCTGTGCTGATATGAGTGGCACGGCTGATGTGGACCGTGGGCTGCTTAATTGATTCTGTCAAGCCAACTCCTATATCCAACACCTAGGCCTGCCCACCGTCATGCTTCTCCAATCCCATCCCTCATATCTACCACTGATTGTATCTGTCTGGCGAGTCGTTCATTTCCTGGGCTAGATCCCAAGACAGCCTTAATGTCCTCCGTAAGTATTCTCCCGTTAGCTGCCTAATGTGTCTGATTAATGTGCCTCTGGATCCTCCTGGACGTTTATGATATCTTGAGGGATGAGTGTGACAGAGACTGTATAACTCACGGTGAAGTGGTCACTTCCCTCCAGTCTTCTACAATACCAGCCTTCCCGTGTCAGCCTACTGAGGAGGAGGATGGTGAGTGTGTACGTTAAAGTATTGATTGAGTTAAGATGGCCGATAATGTGCCACTGGGGGCCAGTGTTAGTKCGTGTAATGTGTTAGGATGGCTGGACTTCATCTACCATGTCCTCCATAATTGTTTCTGCTCAGATTATTGTGAATTAGAGAAGCTGCAGCAGGCAGTTACCTTGGCTGTCAGGTGCCATAGTGTTGTATGTGAATCAATCCCAGCACTCAGACAAGCTGTTAGAACATGTTGCTGTCATCCACACTCACCCCTGACAGATGTAGGTTTAATATAATATCGCAGACAGTGATTATCTTTGCGGCCAAAGCACTGCTGTGAATCATAAAGTGTTACATTGTGTGTGTGTGTGTGTGTGTGTGTGTGTGTGTGTGTGTGTGTGTGTGTGTGTGTGTGTGTGTGTGTGTGTGTGTGTGTGTGTGTGTGTGTGTGTGTGTGTGTGTGTGTGTGTGTGTGTGTGTGTGTGTGTGTGTGTGTGTGTGTGTGTGTGTGAGTGAGGGGGTACATTAAATGGCACTTGAAGAAATGTTGCTTAGTGTCATTTTGTTTATCAGTGATGTTACAACCGTGATGGGCTGTGCAGACCTGTTGTAAAGTTTCAACTCTAGGGAAATGGCTTTGACATTGTCTGTCGAAGGCACTTTACTCCCGAGAGAGTGAGAGAGAGCAGGAGGGAGGGTGAAGAGAACAATAGAGCCTGATAAGAAGTGAGGATGCCTTTGACATCTTTATCAGTCCAAACAGACTCACAAATCAAGCTCTGACAGAGCAGAATCTGCTCAGTCTGTTGTGAAGAAGCAGAGTTTAAAAAACTTTATTAGTAACCAGTAGCAATACAGCAATGCTGCCAGTCTTTGCAATAAAACAATTACATTATCATCATCCTCTTCATTATTTGTGCTATTATAAGTTGTAGAAATAGTAGTCCTAATATGTATTGGTTTAATACAGAATTACTATTTCCCAGACCAGGAAGAAACAATAAGACAAAGTGTGGTGGGTTCACCTTACAAAGCTTCCTATTGCAGACGTAGAAAACTACAGCAGCATGCTGAGCGAAGATATCCAGTGGTAAGAAATCCATTTGAGAATTGAAGTCTAAAGCAGTCCTTGATATCAGAGGTTGAAGGGAGCTCTGATAGTTGACTGTAGCCCTTGGGCTCCCCTACAGTGTACTCCAGACATCCTTAGAAGGATTCATGTCAGGGAGAGAAAATAAGTAACAAAGGCTTGAAACCCAGAAAGGCTTGTGCTTTTGTTTGGTGAAAGTGAGGGAAGGACATGAGCAACAACAGGAGACATGGACTGTTGAGCAGGTGGGAGTCTGGGGTTCTGAAGCTGCCTCAGACGAGCAGTGATGCAGGGAGAGGAGAGTTGAAGAAGAGCTGGGTATCTGTCACACAATCCCTTTTCCTTGAAGACACACTGTATGTTCTGTGAATGATGATTGCTTATTCATCTCTTATATCTGGCAATAAAGAAGCAACTTGGAAATGGGAAAATATATTTTATGATTTCATCTCATTGAAGAAGTAAACTGCTAACGGGAGCTAGATAAATAGATCAATTCCCTACTCTGTATGCTTTCAGAAGTGTGTGAGTGTGTGTATGTTTGTGGCTGGGCAGGTGTGTGTGTGTGGGGGGGGGGGGGTTGTGGCAAATTCCCATCTTTGTGTGTTCGATGCACTCCTGTAGCTGCCGGCCACCCCTCTGAAGGTTTGAGGCTTTGAGGTTTTGTGTGTATTTGTGGTGCTAACATGGCTACATCATAGGGCTTTAAGAGAGAGAGGCTGGGTGGGGATCAAAGAGTAGTTGCTAGTGAAGGAGCGAGGTCAGCCAGCTAAAGCAATGAGGAGCTGTGAAGCCCTGCTTCTTTCAATGGCATGCAATTAGCCCAGTGATTTCCTCTAAAAGGCCATTTGTGAAACAGATGATTTTGAGTTTGTCATGTTATCAGCGGAGACCTGCCTTCCTCTCTTTAGCTGCCATCTGTTGGTGCTGCATTTAGCCCCTGGGCATATCTAGGTAATCTAGGGGGCTGCATTGCAACCCTCTATCCACACATTCAAAGATTTGCCCCTGCCCTCTTCTCTCCTTTTGTAGTTGGGAATAAATAGAGGGGATGGCAATAAATAATGCGGAGGGACACAACACTTTATCTGGCCTATAGTGCATCTATTTCTGTAAGGGTTGAGATAAAATACATCCTACAGTACAGTACAGTACAGCACAGTTTGGAAAGTGTGTGTGTGTGTGCGTGCCAGCATTGTCCGTTGAGTTGGGTTTGGCTGGTCCTGATGGTGCTGCTTTGTCTGGGTATCTCCTTGTGATACTTACACATGCTTCTCTCCCCCTCCTCTCCTATTCCTGTCCAGGTGTCAGACAGGTGTGACTATGTGTTTGTGAATGGGAAGGAGATGAAGGGCAAGGTGGGGATGATGGTGAACTTCACCTACAGCTACCTGAGTGCTCAGCTGGAGATGAATGTGTGGATCCCACGGCTGCCCCTCCAGATCGAGGTGTCTGACACAGAGCTCAGCCAGATCAAGGGGTGGAGGGTGCCCATCATGGCAAGCAGCCAAAGGTATGTGTCCCTCTTCCCCTTCCATAGAATCACATAGGCTCTTCTTCACCCATGCTGTCCTAGCCAGGTAAGTGGACAGAACATGGGAAATGGGGATGATTGAAAGAGCATGCACAACAGCTCTTATCGTAGACATAAGATACCTTGTTCTGCACTTTGTATGAACACTATTAATATATAAATGCCTGCCATATTTATCTCCAGCCAACATGATTTTCTGGCAGTACAGGATCTTGTTGTGTGCTATTGACAAATACGTCATTTATGTCCAAGTTGACATCAATTTAAAACGTCTTAGATGTTATTAAGTCCCCATATGGGGATGCCAAAAAGTCCAATCTGTGTGCTCTCTGTTTCCACTTTCTAAGAGGAGCTGAATTGAAGTGTGAGGTTTCAGACCCCATATTTGCATAGGGAGTGACGTGTCATGTTTTCTGGCCTATCCAGACAAAGAATCAATTATCTCTTCCACTGAGCGAGTGAGCTCAGCTTGAGAGACAGCAAATGAACGGTGACCGTTTAGAGAATCCAGACATTGTGGTTTCATCTCACTGTGATATTCTCAGCTGGATTTAGAGCTCTCAACATGAAAAGAATATTAAATCATTTCATATAATTTAAATAAGAGCACTTTCTCTTGATCACGTGCTTAAAGTTGGAGTTGCAAGGAGTTTGCACACATTTTAATGTTGTCTTTGTACCGCTCAGTGGACGCTTAGGAGAAAATTAGCTGTCAAAGGTTATATGAAATAGTGCCAATATTGTACTGTCACTAAGTATGATCATATTTATTTTACAGTTCTAAGAAATGTGACATTTTATTGTAAGTCGTTTATAATTGGTTTGTTACTATATTTAGAAAGCATTTCAGTCATTTCAAGCCTTATTGCCAAACTTTTGTTGAATAGGAAACAAACATGCTTGAGCTTGTGTCCTCAAAAGTTAGAACACCTCAGCAATTTATTTTAAAAAATACCAGAAAGGTGAGTTCCCGAGCTTTCTAAAGCTATGCAACATTACCAGTTATTGTTTATAGCCATCATAAAAAATGATTATGTTTGAGTATGTCTATTTAGGCAGAAATCTAAATGTTGTCCTATCATTCAACTTCAAGTGCAATGTTGTTTTTAGAATTGAATGACCCTGTACCAGTGCCTCTTGCCCCTCTCTATTAAGTATATTCTCCTGTGTGTAGTATTGTGTACAGAGGGAGCCCTGATCACACTGACTGTATTGGATTGCCGTCATGGTGGGCTCACACAGGGTAATGAGGGCTGTGTTGTGTTGGACACAACTACCATGGTTGCTTCTGGTTCCTTCTGGCTCACTGCAGGGCCTGACATTATTAGAGCTGTCTGAAGGTCACCCCTCTCCCCCCGGGGCCGAGGCCTCGTCTCCAATAGCACCTTACCCACCATTCTGCTGGCCTCACACTCTTTGACACCCATCAATGGAGGGAGCAGACATCAGGTCAACATACTATAATTAGTACTGGACATGTTCACTATTGGACCTGGTTTGAGTCCCCTCTCTCACCTGCCAGCCTGGACATGAAGGCATCTGGCTCCTTTATAATTAGCTGTTATCTTATTCAACATTTTCACTGACTGAGCTGAGAGGCATATAGTTTGGATTTGTGGGGGCTTGTTGTGTTATGTTGTTTTCCTATTGTGTGTTGGTATGCCCCTATCAGCAGGGACAGTCCATTTCTGTTGTCCTTGTTGATGAGTGTGTCTGGTCTGGCATGGAAGCTGACAGACCGCTGGGAGTTTGTTTCCTCCCTGTCCTGTTCTCATCTCTGTTTATCAGGGAATAACAGGCGTAACCTTGCAAAGTAGCGGGGTGACTGGTGACGAGAGCGGGCACCGGGCACCCGTCCACAGTCCAAGGAACCCACAGAGCACGGGCCCATTCAGAGCCTCAATACCAAGAGAAGGGACCTGCCTCCGTCAGATAGGCTGCTAAGTGAGCCACAGAGACGAGACAGAGAGAGAGAGAGAGAGACCATTGGGAACCAGATTATGTGTGTCCAGGCCTGGGAGTGGAGTGCTTGCCAGAATGCTAGCTCCACAGTCTTGCATTTGCGGGGTTTGCCTCCCCCTCCCAGCAGCCCCCATCAAAACATGGACAAGATAAGTGTTTACAGGCAGGCACATGAATTAATTCCCCTCGCTCAGGGATACAAGTGTGCTCTCTGTGAGGGATGTGCAACATGTCATGATGATTTTCTTCTCATGGCAATGTTTCCTTTGTTCCGGGACCGGGTTGCGTTTGTGAAGGGTTCTTATGTTCTGTTTTAAGAACATCTGCATGTTTCTTATTATGTAAGTGAGTGTATGTTGTCCTCAAATGCTGACCTTGCCAAAACAATGTCACTAACTGTCCTCTTTCGACATTACAATTTGGACACGCTCTCTCCCCCGGGGGGAGAGATGTGTTGGCCAGAGAACTGATCTCTCTGCCTGTCTGCCTGCCTGCTCCCTGCCTGCCCTGCTCTGTCTCTCCCATTCTGGTACAGGTGCACTCGCCACGCTCTCTCTCCCCATAGCTTTGCTCGCCTACATCATATGCATACATCACTGACTTTTTATTGATCTGCTGTTGGACTATTTGATTAGTGACTCTTAGGGCAATAAACTAACATGTTGCTGTTGTTCATTTTGCTGTTGTCTACCCTTGGCTTTTACAATGTTGGCGATACTTTTAGAGCCCGTTGCTCTGTGAATGAGAAAATATATGACTGTTTCTCCCTGAGTATTGTGAGAAACCCCACGCTTGCTCCGGAATGCACGTGAGAACTATGCACATTTCTCCCAAACAATATGGGAGAAATCGGACTCTTGCGCTCACATGTCATTATGTTCTCTTGGTACTTAACCATGTCTCTGGATTTTACACTCCTGAATCTCCTGAATCTCCTGAAATATGTTACGTTAAAGACTCTGGTGACTATGGATTCTCGTTCAAGTGCTGTCTGTAAATCCAAATGTTGTAACCCTCGACCTAGACTTGCCATTATCTTGCCGCTTCTATTGTCTGGAAATATGCAATCTAACCCAGGTACTGACATTCTTACCCCTGCCCAATTAAGTAGTCAGAGTGGCCTGAAGTTTTTGCAAATGAATGTAAGAAACCTTCTGCCGAAGCTTGATTTTGTGGATATATGGATAAAAACTGCCGACCCGGATGTATTTATGCTTTCTGAAACCTGGCTCCAAAAATCTATTACAGGCAAAAGTATTGGCATAAATGGTTACAATGTTTTTCGTACAGATCGTAAATCTGAGGGTGGTGTTGCTGTATATGTAAAAGACAAGTTCTCGGTGGTCGTTCTGACTTCTGTTACTAAACCTAAGCAATTTGAATATCTGTCTTTGAACCTAAACCTTGGCTCATCTTTAAATATTGTTGTATCTTGTTGTTATAGACCTCCATCTGCTACTGTTGGCTCTCTGGATTGTACTTTCGAAGTTCGAGTTTGTCCTGATGGGTGATCTGAATCAGGATTGGTTAACATCTAGCTCTGATCAACTCAAAATTATATTCAATACCTATAATCTCACTCAGATTGTCAACAGTATAACTAGGTTGAATATAAAATATCCTCTGAAATCCTCTTGGATTTGATCTTAACCAATACTCCTCATCGTTTTAATGCTTCTGGTATTGTTGCAAATGACATAAGTGATCACTGTGCTGTGTGAGAGATGGTAAAATTCCTAAGAAATCTCCACGTGTCATTACGAAAAGAAACAGGAAGCGGTTTGATATTCAAGGTTTTATACATGATGTATCTAGCATTGAATGGAATAGATCCCTGATGTTGAACTACCCTTTTCTTACTTCCACAACGCATTCCAGGATGTATGCAATAGGCCCCGTTAAAAAAATTCAGGATTAAAGGCAGAGAGAACCCTTGGTTTACTAAGGAACTTACAAAAATCATAAGTGAACAAAATGCTATGTGGGCTAAAGCAATAGGGACTGCTTTGGCAGATTATTGGATGGCTTTTAAATGTCTTCGAAATATGGGTGTGGCTATGATCCGTAAATTGAAAGGAGACCACTACCTGAAATCTACTTCAGATAATTTAAATAATCCATCCAAATTCTGGCAAGTAGTGAAAGGTTTGGAGTGCAAAAAAGATACACAGCTTCRCAAACAATTGTTGGTCGATACACAGATTGGAACTGAGAGAACTTCCATTCTGAAAGCCTTGAATCAGCATTTTTTTTTTTAGATGCAGGCAGTTTATTTGAAAAGGTCAAAGGTATAATTGAGCCCCCTGTGAATTTACCTGACACCCCTCTGCTCTCCTTCACCAGGTTCTCCTTTTCATCCTTCTCTGTTTCAGAAGTGTGTAAAGCCCTCTCTCTTCCCCAATCCCATCCTCACACTGCCCAATCCCATCCTCACACTGCCCAATCACATCCTCTCTCTTCCCCAATCCCATCCCCACACTGCCCAATCACATCCTCACACGGCCCCAATCACATCCTCTCTCTTCCCCAATCCCATCCTCACACTGCCCAATCACATCCTCACACGGCACCAATCACATCCTCACACTGTCCCAATCACATCCTCACACTGCCCCAAACACATCCTCCCACTCTGCCCCAATCAAATCCCCCCACTCTGCCTCAATCACATCCTCACTCTGTTACAATCACATCCTTCCACTGCCCCAATCACATCCTCACACTGTCCCAATCACATCCTCACACTGTCCCTGTCATGTTTTGTCATTGATTATCATGTCTTGTCCCTGTGCTTCCCTCTGCTGGTCTTATTAGGTTCTTTCTCTTTCTCTCTCTCTCT
>NC_036855.1:19008127-19029362 GCF_002910315.2 Salvelinus sp. IW2-2015 | reverse complement strand
GCGACCTGCAGTCTGTGGTCGCGTCTCCAGTCGTTCCTCTCTATTGACGAGAGGATTTCAGTTTCCTGTTTTGGATTTACCATTGATTATATCCAGGAGAATCATTATTTGTTTAATACTGGAATAAAGACTCTGTTACTATTACGTCGCTTTTGGGTCCTCATTCACCAGCATAACAGTCCCAATCACATCCTCACACTGTCCCAATCACATCCTCACACTGCCCCAATCACATCCACACACTGTCCCAATCACATCCTCACACTGCCCCAATCACATCCTCACACTGTCCCAATCACATCCTCACTCTGCACCAATCACATCCTCACACTGTCCCAATCACATCCTCACTCTGCTCCAATCACATCCTCATACTGCCCCAATCACATCCTCCCATTCTGCCCCAATCAAATCCCCCCACTCTGCCTCAATCACATCTTCACACTGCCCCAATCACATCCTCACACTGCCCAATCACATCTTCACACTGCCCCAATCACATCCTCACTCTCTGCCCATACTCTGACTAATCCTCAAGACTGGAAGACCCTCACTGTAGAGAGTATGAGTGGATGAAATTACAGTAATCTGTCAATAAATAAGATAAGCTGAACCATAACCACAGTTAAGTTGGAAATGTCACGCTACAGTGTAAAAAAAGTCAGACAGGCTTTTGCAGTTCTTTATTCACTTTCCTTTTTGTATTATTTCTTATTGAAGACTAATTCCTTGATTTGAGTGCTTGTGAAATAACCCTCGTCCTGAAATCCCTCTTATCTTGTCAGTGGAAGTCCTGTGCCTTAACTCTACTACCCAAGGCTGATCTCTAACACTCTTAGCTAGCGTCTTCATTGCCAGACTGTCACGTTCCTGACCTTGTTTTCCTTTTATATTGTTGTGTTTAGTGGGTGAGGACGTGAGCTGGGTGGGCAGTCTGTGTTGTTTGTTCTATGTTAAGTGTCAGGTTTAATTGACCTTGTATGGCTCTCAATCAGAGGCAGGTGTTTTCGTTTTCCTCTGATTGAGAGACATACATAGGGAGGTTGTTTCACATTGTTTGTCGTGGGTGGTTGTCTCCTGTGTCTGTATGTATGTTCGTACCACACGGGACTGTAGCGTTTGTTTGTAGTCGTGTACCTGTTCGTGCGTTCTTCATGTTGTATGTAAGTTCCATGTTCAGGTCTGTCTACGTCGTGTTTGTTATTTTGTAATTTTCAAGTGTTTTCGTGTTCGTTTCGTAATTCAATAAATATCAGTTATGTCATCATACCTCGCTGCACATTGGTCTTCAGATCCCTCTCTCCTCTCCTCGTCCGAGGAGGAGGAATTAGAGTTCCGTTACACAGACCCTATTCTGCCACACATGGAGGGATACTTATTAAGGATGTTGGAGAGGAAAATAGAGACAATGAGAGAGGATAAACACAAGAATAACATTTCAAGTGAATAACTTCACTCTTTTCTCTCCCATCATGATATCAAACCTTGTGTGTGTGTGCATGTGTGTTTGCGTGCATGTGTGTGTCCGTGCATGTGTGTGTGTGTTTATGGCCAGACATGAGGTGATTAGGTGATGAGGCAGCAGGACAGGCGAAGCCCTGTGATTATTACACTGTTGACGAATCACATTCTTGCTGTGAGATGTTACCCCACTCTTCCACCAAGGCACCTGCAAGTTCCTGGATATTTCTGGGGGGAATGGCCCTAGCCCTCACCCTCCGATCCAACAGGTCCCAGACGTGCTCAATGGGATTGAGATCCGGGCTCTTCGCTGGCCATGGCAGAACACTGACATTCCTGTCTTGCAGGAAATCACGCACAGAACGAGCAGTATGGCTGGTGGCATTGTCATGCTGGAGGGTCATGTGAGGATGAGCCTGCAGGAAGGGTACCACATCAGGGAGGAGGATGTCTTCCCTGTAATGCACAGGGTTGAGATTGCCTGCAATGACAACAAGCTCAGTCCGAGGATGCTGTGACACACCGCCCCAGACCATGACGGACCCTCCACCTCCAAATCAATCCCGCTCCAGAGTACAGGCCTCGGTGTAATGCTCATTCCTTCGGCGATAAACGCGGATCCGACCATCACCCCTGGTGAGACAAAACCGTGACTCGTCAGTGAAGAGCACTTTTTGCCAGTCCTGTCTGGTCCAGCGACGGTGGGTTTGTGCCCACAGGCTACGTTGTTGCTGGTGATGTCTGGTGAGGTCAGCTGTCCGTCCTGTCTCCCTGTAGTGCTGTCTTAGGCGTCTCACAGTACGGGCATTGCAATTTATTTCCCTAGTCACATCTGCAGTCTTCATGCCTCCTTGCAGCATGCCTAAGGCACGTTCACGCAGATGAGCAGGGACCCTGGGCATCTTTCTTTTGATGTTTTTCAGAGTCAGTAGAAAGGCCTCTTTAGTGTCCTAAGTTTTCATAACTGTGACTTTAATTGCCTACCGTCTGTAATTAACAACCATTCCACAGGTGCATGTTCATTAATTGTTTATGGTTCATTGAACAAGCATGGGAAACAGTGTTTAAACCATTTACAATGAAAATCTGTGAAGTTATTTAGATTTTTCCTAATTATCTTTGAAAGACAGTGTCCTGAAAAAGTGACATTTCWTTTTTTGCTGAGTTTATTTATCTCACTAGAAGTGTTCTGTGTATCTATGACATACAATTACTTGTTTAAAGCAACTTTACAGGTGAATTCCACGAAAGCAACATTGTAAACTTGTAAGCCTTGTTTTCACATTGCAATAAATATTCTCATTGAGACACAGTCCATTCTTTGAGAAGATGACTGGTTGCCTATAGCAACTTGAACAGGATTTGCTGTCAGTGGGTGGGTGTTAGATGTTCATGTTACACTTAGTATGTTCATCTTAGACATGTCCAGTGTTGGGGTTAGTTAGGCTTTCATGTTATAAGACTGCCTCTGTTTGTGATGGCAGGTCTGCGCGGGACAGTGATGATGAGGATGATGAAGACCGGAGAGGGAGGAGCTGCACATTACAGTACCAGAATGCCATGGTTCGAGTTTTGACACACTTTGTGGCCGAATCCACCAACCCACGTGGTCAGCCTGCCTTCATGCTAGGAAGTGATTGGCAGGTGGACATCACTGGGCTGGTGTGGGACTTCCTGAAGGTGGAGAACCCCCAGATAGCTAAGCTACAGGACAGACGTATACTGGTGGGATTGGACATGGGGATGACCACCATCCAGGTACGCTGTATATCTGTGCATGTGTGTTATAATCAGCAGTTTCCATTCAATGGCCGAGCAAGTCAGTTAGGAATGAGGGGGGGTGGAAGGAATTTGAAATATAACCATAAAACATCACTGTTTTAATAATAGGGCTGAAAAATACCTTATAACAGTCATCTTAAGTCAGTTATAAGTTATAACAATGGGATGGGAGGAGATAATATCTATATTTTTGTTTCACCAACATTTTCCTTATCACCTTGTACAGTCAGCCAGGCAGGTTGTTATCAATGGTCCCATGTCCCCAGCTTTAGGCTGTGGTGACAGTAAATGGGGCCTCACCCTGGTGCAGAAAGGATGGATGTCATCTCTCACTAGCAGGGCCCCTTCATTTGTCAGCCTCCGCTGGCTAACTGGATAAATAGCAGTCAGTTAATGACGTCTGTGTGAGACTGATCAGCAGCCTGACAGTGTGGACTCATCCATCTGTCTGCAGGCAGACGTGCCTTCATCTCCACACTCATCCATACCCGTCCCCTGGCTCCCGCCTCCCGTTAGGCTTGGCACAGAGGAAAACACCCTCCAGCCCAACAGTGGAAAACAGCACGAGATGAGACAAAACTGTGAATAACTTTCTGTTTGTCTGTCACACCGACTACCTCACAGAGAGCTGGTAATGGGTTTCTGTGAAAGATCTCATTTATTTTCAAAATGACATTAATGAAATTAGATTTGCACTAATTAGATTACCAGGAAAATTCCATTAACAGCTGAAATTAGCACTTGATTGGTCCTTGCCTACCTCCGTGTGAATGATGGTGGTTTTCTGTCCACATCAACATTTGATGAACGTTTTATGAACAAACACCTAACAGTGAATACTGGAAGGGCTTGTTCAGGTCACCCCAATTACTGACAAATAACTAAATATATATACTCATCATTGTAATTGGAAGCCAGCATAATGTTGGAAGGCATCAAGGTCAGAGCTGAGAATCACTGCAGGATTTACAGAGCATCCTAAAATAATGTAATAACAGGCTCCCTACCTAAACCATCTCGCCATCACGGTTGACAACTCCATTGTGTCCTCCTCCCAGAGTGCTAAGAACCTTGGCGTGATCCTGGACAACACCCTGTCGTTCTCAACTAACATCAAGGCGGTGACCCGTTCCTGTAGGTTCATGCTCTACAACATTCGCAGAGTACGACCCTGCCTCACGCAGGAAGCGGCGCAGGTCCTAATCCAGGCACTTGTCYTCTCCCGTCTGGATTACTGCAACTCGCTGTTGGCTGGGCTCCCTGCCTGTGCCATTAAACCCCTACAACTCATCCAGAACGCCGCAGCCCGTCTGGTGTTCAACTTTCCCAAGTTCTCTCACGTCACCCCGCTCCTCCGCTCTCTCCACTGGCTTCCAGTTGAAGCTCGCATCCGCTACAAGACCATGGTGCTTGCCTACGGAGCTGTGAGGGGAACGGCACCTCCGTACCTTCAGGCTCTGATCAGGCCCTACACCCAAACAAGGGCACTGCGTTCATCCACCTCTGGCCTGCTCGCCTCCCTACCTCTGAGGAAGTACAGTTCCCGCTCAGCCCAGTCAAAACTGTTCGCTGCTCTGGCACCCCAATGGTGGAACAAACTCCCTCACGACGCCAGGTCAGCGGAGTCAATCACCACCTTCCGGAGACACCTGAAACCCCACCTCTTTAAGGAATACCTAGGATAGGATAAAGTAATCCTTCTAACCCCCCCCCCCTTAAAAGAGTTAGATGCACTATTGTAAAGTGGTTGTTCCACTGGATATCATAAGGTGAATGCACCAATTTGTAAGTCGCTCTGGATAAGAGCGTCTGCTAAATGACTTAAATGTAAAAAATGTAAACAAGGTAATGTGGTTGCGTGACAACAGTGAAGGTGATGTTTGATGTCCACTCAGCCATGAGCACATGAATATGAATGAGTGTGTGGCATTATACTCTGGGGTATACCAGCCTTTTATATACAGTGCATTCGGAAAGTGTTCAGACTCCTTGACTTTTTCCACATTTTGTTATGTTACAGCCTTATTGTTAAAAAAAAACACTCATCAATCTCACACAATAATCCATAATGACAAAGCAAAAACAAGTTTTTAGAAATGTTTGCAAATGTATAAAATACAAAAATCACATTTACATAAGTATTCAGACCCTTTACTCAGTACTTTGTTGAAGCARCTTTGGCAGCGATTACAGCCTTGAGTCTTGTTGGGTATGACGCTACAAGCTTGGCACACCTGTATTTGAGGAGTTTCTGCATATCCTCTCAAGCGCTGTCTGGTTGGATGGAGAGCATTGCTGCACCGCTATCTTCAGGTCTCTCCAGAGATGTTCGATCAAGTCCTGGCTGGACCACTCAAGGACATTTAGAGACTTGTCCCGAAGCCACACCTGCATTGTCTTGGCTGTGTGCTTAGGGTCGTTGTCCTGTTAGATGGTGAACCTTCACCCCCAGTCTGAGGTCCTGAGCGCTCTGGAGCAGGTTTTCATCAAGGATCTCTATGTACTTTGCTCCGTTTATCTTTCCCTCGATCCTGGGTAGTCTTCCAGTCCCTGCCGCTGAAAAACATCCCCAAAGCATGATGCTGCCACCACCATGCTTCACCGTAGGGATATGCCAGGTTTTCTCCAGARGTGACGTTTGGCATTCAGGCCAAAGAGTTCAATCTTGGTTTCATCAGACCAGAGAATTTGACGAGAGAACTTGTCCTTTAGGTGCCTTTTGGCAAACTCCAAGCGGGCTGTCATGAGCCTTTTACTGAGGAGTGGCTTCCGTCTGGCCACTCTAAAATAAAGGCATGATGGTGGAGTGCTGCAGAGATGGTTGTCCTTCTGGAAGGTTCTCCCATCTCCAAAGAGGAACTCTGGAGCTCTGACAGAGTGACCATCGTGTTCTTGGTCACCTCCCTGACGAAGCCTCTTCTCCCCCGATTGCTCAGTTTGGTCAAGTGGCCAGCTCTAGAAAGAGTCTTGGTGGTTCCAAACTTCTTCCATTTAATAATGATGAAGGCCACTGTGTTCTTGGGGACCTTCAATGCTGCAGACATTTTTTGGTACCTTTCCCCAGATCTGTGCCTCGACACAATCCTGTCTCTGAGCACTACGAACAATTCCTTCAACCTCATGGCTTGGTTTTTGCTCTGACATGCACTGTCAACTGTGGGACCTTACATAGACAGGTGTGTGCCTTTCCAAATCATGTCCAATCAATTGAATTTACCACAGGTAGACTATAAACAAGTTCTTGAAAGTTATCAAGGATGATCAATGGAAACAGGAGCTCAATTTCAAGTGTCATAGGAAAGGGTCTGAATACATATGTAAATAAGGTATTTCTGTTTTTTATTTTTAATACATTTGCAAAAAGTTCTAAAAACCTGTTTTCACTTTGTCATTATGGGTTATTGTGTGTAGATTGATGCAATAAAAAAGAAAAACATTTTTAGAATAAGGCTGTCACGTAACAAAAGGGGAAAAAAGTGGAAAAGGGGAWGAGGTCTGAATACTTTCTGAATACTATATTATACTATACTATATCTAATGAAATGTGTTGAAAGACCAGCTCACCTCACATCCCCTGTATATCAAAATAGTTCAGGTTTGATGATGTTTGGGTAAATAATTTGTCCTCACAAGTAACTTGTTTCTTTCAAAGAGAATACTTTTCATGTCCCGCCCATAATCTGGATCCCAATGGTCTCTCTCTCGCTCATGTGTACTGGCCCAGGTGCTGTCCCCCCTGTCTGACTCCATCCTGGCAGAGAAGACTGTGACGGTGGTGGATGACAAAGTGACCATCACAGAACTGGGGGTGCAGCTGGTCACCGGCCTGGCTCTGTCCCTGCAGCTCAGCCCAGGAAGCAACAGGGCCATCCTCGCCACGGCAACCACACAGGAAGTGTTGCAGAGCCCCAAACAGGTCTGTTCAACATTCTGTATATCTTCAGAAACTACTGTCCTACTTGGTTAGCAGTCCCTTTGAGTAAGAGAGGGATTTTACCACGGTGATGCAACAGTGACAATGTTAATTACTGTAGTTTATTTAATGTGAGCCATGACTGTTTTCATCCCATTTTACACAATTGCAGTCCTTTAATGTAAACATTTAGTAAGTACTGCAAACTGTGTGTGTGTGTGTGTGTGTGTGTGTGTGCGCGCGGTTGGTTGTGTGTATTTATTTGTTCCACTGCATTCCTAACCCTCTTAATTCCAACTCTTGAAAGGCAGCGTGACAGAATGTGTTTCCTTAGGCATCTAACAGAAAGGGAAGCTTCATCTCAGAGTGTGTAAAAGCAACACTGCCCTAGCTGTCCTATCGTCTTTCGCCTCCCTTTCTCCCTCGCTCTCCTTCTCTCGTGACCTCTTTGATCTGTCCATCAGCTCGCCAACACACCCTCCATCTTTCTCTTTCTAGTGAGGGATAGAATGGAGGACAGGCTAGTTTTATCAGTCCAATCTCTGTAGGGAGGATGTCCGTGCGGAGATAAGCGGACAGTAATTCCCTAGCGGATCTGTAATTAGAGAGCAATGGCGGACTACTGAAGGGATCTCTACCCCTGCTCCCGGGGATTTGTCCTGTGGCCAAGATGCTTGTATGTGTTAAATCCCCATTTGCATGAACTGTCTTTAATGTGACTGACTGTTCTTTTCCCTATCTTTTATTCTGTGTGCCCTCGGCTCTCAGAGCACAGCAGCTGAGTTAGCGAAACAGTGGGTCTTAGTGAGCTATCCTCTACCTCCCCATTCCTACTATTATAGTATATGAGTCTGTATGACTCCCAATGGTGTAGGCCTGCATCTCTAAAAGTAGTACCAGAAATAGTACATTTTGTTGTTTCTTTACATTCTGATCTTTTGAACCTTGTCCTGTTGAAGTGTTGAGTAGTCGGGCATCTTTGCTTTCTTGTTCCTCATGGAAATGGTTTAATTTGTTTTATTTTGRCTTTTTTTAAACCTTTATTTAACTAGGCAAGTCAGTTAAGAACAAATTCTTATTTTCAATGACAGCCTAGAAACAGTGGGTTAACTGCCTTGTTCAGGGGCAGAAAGACAGATTTTTTACCTTATCAGCTCGGGGATTCAATCTTTCAACCTTTCAGTTAATAGTCCAACACTCTAACCACTAGGCTACCTGCCTAACAATTACTCTACAAGGTGCTGTATACAATTAGCTTGCCTATTGAAATAATAGCGCAGGAAAAATGCAGAAATTGTAAATTAATTTTAAATCTGTATTTTTGAAGCCTTCATTATTCTCTACTTATGTTGAGGTTGCTGTAGCTCTTCAAAATGTGATAATGTGACCTGTGTGAGGTCACTGTCAGTGTTACATTAGATTTTTTTGTTGTTTTTTTGTTGCACTTGTTCATTGTAAGTAGTCATGTCTGTGTTTGGTTCTGTGTGTGTTACCTACTCACTGTGTGTATGTGTGTGTTTGTCCAGGAGGCCCTGATCAGCGCGTGGCTGCAGTTCAGTGATGGCTCCATGGCTCCTCTGGACATGTACAACCCAGACTACTTTGTCCTGACGGCCACGTCTCTGGATGAGGAGGTGGTGACGGTGCAGCAGGACCCCTCCTGGAAGTGGCCTGTGATCGTAACCGAGTCAGAGGGCCAGGGCCTGCTGGTCAGGGTGGAGATGACTGTCTGTGAGCTCTGCCAGAAGTTCAAGCGCCGCAGCGTGCTGGCTGCAGGGAACTGCAACGTCAGGGTGAAGTTTGGCCAGAGCGACAGCGGCACCTCCAGAGGCAGTGACTACGGTCCGGAGGGCGAGGAGCTAGAGAACAGGGCCAGCGACCGCAGACAGCAGTCCCCCTCCCAGGACAGGACTGGTCTGGACGGKCACTACTACGGTAGCTCCATCTCTGACATGGACAACGGGGTCATGAGGAGGGTCACCACCACCACGAGTACCATCGTCAGGAGGCCCAATGGAGACAAGCTGTCAGACGATGGGAACCAGGTCCAGAACATGCCAGACTTCTCTGAATTCCCTGCTCATGTGGACCTCCCTCGCAGCCGCAACATGGACGATGATCTGATCCAGACAGCCCGGGGCCTCACTGACCTGGAGATTGGCATGTACGCCCTGCTGGGGGTCTTCTGCCTGGCCATCCTGGTCTTCCTCATCAACTGCATCTCCTACACSCTCAAGTATCGCCACAAGGAGATGTCCATCGAGGGCCAGGAGAGCATGAACCATGCCCATGACTGGGTGTGGCTGGGGAATGAGGCGGAGCTGCTGGAGAGTCAAGTTAGTCTGTCCCCCCAGCAGGACGAGCTCACCTCCATGGTGGACTGCACCGCAGGGTTGGAAGAGGGCAGTCACCTGCTCAACGGGGCTTCTGTCCATAAGAACGTGCAGGGCCAGGTGCACCGGGCAGCAGACACGGGGGGCTGCACAGCCAAGGATAGCAAAGGAGACTCGCCGACCACAAAGAGGAAGCGTGTGAAGTTCACCACGTTCACCACCATCCTGCCGGACAATGGTTGCCCCACTGTCAGCACACTGAGCATGGGCCACAGCCAGGACATTAAGTGGGTGTGTCAAGATGTAGAGCTAGGGGACTCCAAGGAGCCCTGGAACTACATGGAGAGGTTAAATGACAGTGCTTTAAAAGAGGTGGCGTAGTCTGTGTGCTCAGTGCACTTATAGCGAACTCACCCTTATGCCTTTCACAGTGAAGTTGGCCTGGACAGCACCTAATGCTAAACCCAGAGGAGGTTGAAATCTGGAAAATTTATTTAAGGGGACAAAATAGTAATGATACCACACAGGAATAATGGCAAATCATTAACTTGAAAGAAATTAGGATGTCTGTTTATTTTTTGATAATTTGTTTCTCTCTTAATATCTTCCTACCTTTTTATCATTATTTCATTATGGTTATTTTGTAGGTAGACTTAAACCATGTTCCCAGACTAGCTCTGCATTACTGACAAAACTATGAAATGTTACGCAGATGATATGTAGATTTAAGAATGTAATATGAATAAATATTTAAGATGTATATAAAGTACTCATTGAAAGGTTTTGGAAGTTTTGTAGCATTTTGAATATTGATTTCCTATTCCATGTCGTTTTTTTATTTATTTCTTTTTTTATAAGTGTCTGGTCTCCCAGAATAGACCAGAGTTAGTCTTCAGAACATCCTGCATGTGGTTTGAAATAAAGGCACAAATTGTAGGTTCATCCTCATCTTTCCCAGAAGACACAGAGAAACGGTTATGTATATACTGAACAGTCCTCCTACAAGCCATTGTATTGTTGCTCTGTATATTGTATTTTCATATCTATCATCATTTAAAGAATATTCAACAATGTAGAGTATGCGTGTCCACTTCTATCCACCAACCACATGGAAATACATTAAACACGCCCACACTAATTTCTCTTTGCTGCCCACTATCTTCAATGACTGGAGATTAGTGCTTTTCCAAGTTATGTCTTCATATAAGCCACACAGTATAGTTAATATGGTGTAGGAGTAGTAATCGACTACAGTAATTACCAGTAATGGAATCATTTCACAAAGGCTACATTTCCTTGGTGAAGAAAACGATTTACCCATTAGGCAACTGTAAGTAATTTGCTGCTCTTCTATTCTCAGAATTTAGCCAAACATACTTAACTCAACTGTATATTAGACCAATCCATTAAGCTTGGGAGCACAACAGCTAGATTTGGATAAAGGATGAAGATGTCACCAATTATTATACCAGCAACTATTAGAGTGATTCTCTACAATAACATGACGCCTACCTCATGAATACTGATTGTACTACATGTCAATGTGWCATTTCCTCTACAACCCCTCACATTAAAATGCCAATTATGGTCAAATGAACCCGTCTCTGAGCCTGCAGAAACACTCGGTGAGGACAAAGTGGAATAGGATTTKTTTTGAAATGAAAAATTCCCATCATCAACCCTAATAAATAGGCGAAGCCTTCTACTGTACACGGGAAAGAGGATGGGGAAACATTTCCGCTGGAGTTACTTCAAATATGAGTCATTTAGCTAACCAGCACAGCCATAATATCAACTTGACATCAATAATCAATATAACTTTTGTTACAATATCTACTGCTAGGGAGTAGACACTAGACAGACAGACAGACAGAGACAGACAGTGAGCAAACACTCCTCTAAAGTAAACAGCTGAGCCAGCAAATTACAGCAATATCCTTTCCACTGCTGAGTTAAACTAGCTGTTGTCTACAAGGCCCGTTGAATAGTGCTCTCCTGAAAGCTCCTGTGCACTGATAGGGACCCTCCTCATTCCTTTATTAATTTAGTTCAAGTAGCTTGTCTACATGATTCCCTGCTGCTCCTGCGGTTCCTCTATTGATCTTATGCTCTATGGTGAATGAAAACCTCCCTTCTATATCTGTTTCTCTCTTCCTCCTTCTGTCTTTCCCTCTGTCTCCTCTGCTTCTTTGTCTCTGTTTCTCCCCTGTTCTGATGAYTGATTATTTATTTTTTCTCTGCTCTTTTTCTTCCCCTGTGTGATTTGACCTGTGCTGTGGCTCTATCAGTGGAGTGGAGGGGGATTGATGTAGGGGCTGTGTGCAGTGCAGTGCAGTGCYCTGGGACTGTGAACGCTGTGCACTGTGGACTGTGAAGGGCGCAGAAAGCCAGCTAGGCTTTGGAGGAATTTAACATGATTGATGGAGGGCCCTCTGTAATTAACACACCACTATCACTCTGTTTCTTTGCCCAGTGGTAGCTTTGTCCTTTTTACGTAGAGACAAGCAGCAGCACAGGGTTCAGTCTCTGTGTTTGGAAATAGGTATACCTACATGACATTAAAGATATAATACATGCTTGCTTGGTCCAGGCAAACAGAAATAAACCTCCCATAGGACTCCACTTGGATAGACTTAATTTAATTGATCATGAGATCAGCAGTAGCCTCACAGTAAATTATGAGCTGTTCTTTTCTCCCCATGGTAGTGATGTACACTCTCTGTGCTTACTCTCTCGAAATTCACTGATTGACTTATATAGCTTATTGTTTTWTTTMMTTTMMTTTTTGTAAAGAAAAGTGCGCTATACTAACACACACAGACTCAAGCATTTACACACACGCACACATCATTTGAGGTAGAGTTCTCAGACTCTGCTGGGGATCCTTCTACATTTTGGAAAACAATAAATGCACTGAAGCATGGAAATTCCTCTCCTTCCCTGCCTAAACAAGTTGTGTCAGACTCTGGCATCATTACTGAGAAAAATAAGATAAGTGATGCTTTTAATCAGCATTTTATCTCTGCAGGTTTTTTATTTGAAAGAAATTGTGGTTTCATTAACCCTGTTCAATCAGTCAACTGCTCTCCACTCTCCCACCCTCCAGTTGGCTCATTGGAAGATCAGTCAATTTATAGCAAATCTTGATCAATTTTCTACTTGTGATGCGCTAGATGCCTTCCTTAAGATGTAAAAAAAAATCCACTGGGGCTGATTTGCTTGATCCTTTCTTGATGCAGATTTCTGCTCCCGATTGTGGAGTCAATAACCAGGTTTCCATCCAACCTTTTCATGAGTAAAGTGCATGTCGGATACAAAATGTCATGACAGGCCTGATGGAAACAGAAGATTTTTCGTTAAACTTTCCAAATGTCGACAAAACTAAACACGRTAGACAAGGTGGGATCTTTTTATGTCGGTAAAATGAATTATTCGAGAAACCCTTTTATGCGCAAATATTTATAATAACCATCGTATCGAAGTAAACTTGGAGTCACGCGAGGTTGTGTGATCCTCCAACTACTGCTTGTCAGGAAAGCATGCAGTTTATTATGCTACAGTTTAAGAAAAAATATAAGTTATMAACTTCATAGGATGGTGAAAGTGCAAGGGGATGCATGATTCTTCTTTCCAATAAATATCAAGGGGCTTATTCTGTTGACATTATCATCGACGCTTGGCTGCCGTTTGACAAATAAAAACAATCTCATCATGTAGGCTATACATAGGCTATACATGCGCTCTAGCCAACCTGTCAATACCAGAGTCGGCACACGCTATATATCGCACACATTTGAGAAAACCATCAGTAGAGTTGAAAATGTGATGGAAACCCATCTACATTTTTTTTTTTTGGTACATGGGAATTTAACCGCACAAGGTAGATTATTTGTATGTGCACTACGCCATCACGCACAGCTTTTATCAACAATTAAATTAGATGGTAACACACATCTTGTGGGAAAATGCAGATTTTAGAATATTCACATGAAAATATGTCCCCAATTGGACAGAAACCTAGCTATTGACACATTTTTTATCTGACGATTATCTCCGGTGCTATCCCCTCCTCCTCTGGAAGGAGGCCCATGTGCTCCCTCTCCACAAAGGTAGATCAATGCATTGCACTCTACGTTTCGAAAGCCCTCCTGCATAAACTTCTGCCATACCTTAATTCATTGTTAACTTGTTGACATAGGAGATACCAGACCTGGTCTCAGGGTTGGCTAACTCTGGAGATCTCTTCAATTTCCACCACAGGAGTCTGCTCAGGGGAGAACAGCTCATGGGGCGGCAGGGTAGCATAGTGGTTAGAGCGTTGGACTAGTAACCGAAAGGTTGCAAGTTCGAATCCCCGAGCTGACAAGATACAATCTGTCGTTCTGCCCTTGAACAGGCAGTTAACCCACTGTTCCTAGGCTGTCAATGAAAATAAGAATTTGTTCTTAACTGACTTGCCTAGTTAAATAAAGGATAAATAAAAAAATAATGCGAAAATGGAATGGAATGGAATGTATTTAATACCATTCCAGTCATTACCACGAGCCRGTTCTCCCCAATTAAGGTGCCACCAACCTCCTGTGATCTCCACGAGTTGGGAAGATCTGCTGTTAGGGAATCTTTTTACTGAAGAATGCATCTGTTTATGATTGTGTTTTGATTTTCATGTATTGTTGTGTATAATAACGTGTATTTTAATGTCTATCTGGATGTGCAGTTTAATGTGTATATTGTATTTTGATATGTAGTGTTGTGCTAAACAGGGCTCATCTGAAAAAGAGACCTTGGTCTGAGCATTGACTCCCTGTTAAAATAAAGGTAAATAAAAGAAAAAGAGCAGCTGTCAAGTTCAGCTTGCCATTCCAGTCTAACCATTTATTTTTTTACAGATGGAGCCACAGGGAACTGCAGACAACATTGTTAAAAAACACAACCCTGTTGCCTGAGCCAAGTAGCTGTGCCTTGTAAACAAAGTCTCCCGCCTGACCTGTGCACCTCAGTGGGATGACAAACAACAACATTCCCCCCGCTCCCCACCCCCCGGATCCACTACAGAAAATAGCAGTGATGACTCAAACACCCAACGGCAATGAAAGATTGGCTGGCAAAAAGCCTCCAGCTGTAAGATGAGGGGTGCACCCAACCATGTCATATAGATATATAGTGAGGCTGGTTGGAAAATGTACCACTCCAAGACCTGGTGGGACATTTTTAAACCTGTTTGAAAACAAGTGAAGGTCACAAGGCCAGAGCGATATACAGCTGATGATAGCAGAAAGCTTTGCCAAGGCTGAGGAAGATGTATTTTTATATTTTGATGGGACTCTTGCTGTATCCCTACATAAACAACCCCGGCAGATAATGACACAAATCTTAGCAATACATCCTGGTACATACAACATACCTGCAAATATGTTTTTCTAGTTATCTGTTCACATGTCAGGCCAAACTAATGTGGCATACCTTAATGCTCCCCTGCCACACACCCCGGTGCTATGGAAACCGGCACTGACAGTGACAAAACATGCTGTTGTACTGAACAATAGATACGTGAATAATAATAACAGGTTAAAGAAGGATGTTTAAGCCTTGAGACATGGATTGTGTATGTGTGCCATTTAGAGGGTGAATGGGCAAGAGAAAATACTTAAGTGCCTTAGAACGGGGTATGGTAGTATCCAGCCAACTTGACATAACTGTGGGAAGCATTGGAATCAGCATGGGCCAGCATCCCTGTGGAACACTTTCGACACCTTGTAGAGTCCATGCCCCAATGAATTGAGGCTGTTCGCAGGGCAAAAGGGGGTGCAACTCAATATTCGTTACACTCAGCGTATAAACCAATGATAAATATAAATCATTGGTATAAACACTAATGACTAGTGTATTATTCTTTTGACCAATTAGATCAGCCCAGAAAAAGATCTGATGTGATTGGTCAAAAGACCAATTAGTGGAAAAAAGATCAGAATTAGAATGCGTGTGTAAACACAGCCTTTAAYGCTCAAGCAATTAAAAGGTTTTAATGGTTCCAATAGCCTATCTTAATGAACAACATGTGAGAAAATGTGAGATAATACCATCTTACTCAATAATTACAACTGCAAGACTCAATTATCGTTAGTGAGGGTGTTTGATAACAGGGTACTTTCTAAATATAATCCGTTACAGTTACTAGTTACCTGTCCAAAATTGTAATCAGTAACGTAACWTTTGGATTACCCAAACTCAGTAATGAGATTACATTCCGTTATTTTTAGATTACTTTCCCTTTAAGAGGCATTAGAAGAAGGCAAAAATGTATGTTACCAATTGAACGACATCTATTGCAGTTTACATAGCTGGCCATATATGGATGTTAAACTTTACTTTATGGGTTGGTTATGTAGGCTTCTTCTAACCCATTGCTTTCTACTACAAATAATAATACGATTAAATTATATCTTTACATTAAAAACCAAAGTCTATCAGAATTCCACTCATTCCAATAAATGACTGGAATTCATAAACAACAGAGTAGGGCTGGCTAATAAGTCCTTAGTTTTGGGGTCATGCTCAGGTAAAACACATAGAATCTTGAATGAGTAGGTGTGTCCAAAAGTTTGGACACACCTACTCATTCAAGAGTTTTTCTTTATTTTTACCATTTTCTACATTGTAGAACAATAGTGCATATATCAAAACTATGAAATAACACACATGGAATCATGCTGTAACCAAAAAAGTGTTAAACAAGTCAAAATATATTTTATATTTGAGATTCATCAAAATAGCCAGCCTTTACCTTGATGACAGCTTTGCACACACTTGGCATTCTCTCAACCAGCTTCATGAGGTAGTCACCTGGAATGGATTTCAATTAACAGGTGGGCCTTGTTAAATGTCAATTTGTGTGATTTCTTTCCTTCTTAATGCGGTTGAGCCAATCAGTTGTGTTGTGACAATGTAGGGGTGGTATACAGAAGATAGCAATATTTGGTAAAAGACCAAGTCCATATTATGGCAAGAACAGCTCAAATAAACAAAYAGAAACGACAGTCCATCTTTACTTTAAGACATGAAGGTCAGTCAATGTGGAAAATGTCAAGAACTTTGAAAGTTTCTTCAAGTGCAGTCGCAAAACCCATTAGGCGCTATGACAAAACTGGTTCTCATGAGGACTGCCACAGGAAAGGAAGACCCAGAGTTACGTCTGCGTCAGAGGATGAGTCCATTAGCGTTACCAGCCTCGGAAATCAGCAATCAACTGCACCTCAGATTGCATGTCACAGAGTTCAAGTAACAGACATCTCAACATCAARTGTTCAAAGGAGACTGCATGAATCAGACCTTCATGGTCAAGTTTCTGAAAAGTAACCACTACTAAAAGGACACCAATAATAAMAAGAGACTTGTTTGGGGCAAGAAACACAAGCAATGGKCGTTAGACCGGTGGAAATCTGTCCTTTGGTCTGATGAGTCCAAATTTGAGGGTTTTGGTTRCAACCGCCGGTGTAATGGTGTGAGGGTGCTTTGCTGGTGACGCTGTCTGATTTATTTATAATTCAAGACACACTTAACCAGCATGGCTACCACAGCATTCTGCAGGGGTACACCATCCCATCTGGTTTGCGCTTAGCGGGACTATCATTTGTTTTTCAACAAGACAGTGACCCAACACACCTCCAGGCTGTGTAAGGGCTATTTGACCAAAAATAATGGAGTGCTGCATCAGATGACCTGGCCTCCACGATCACCCGACCTCAACCCAAATGAGATGGTTTGGGATGAGTTGGACCGCAGAGTGAAGGAAAAGCAGCAAGTGCTCAYCACGTGGGAACTCCTTCAAGACTATTGGAAAAGCATTCCACATGGAGTTGGTTGAGAGAATGCCAAGAGTGTGCAAATCTGTCATCAAGGCAAAGGGTGGCTACTTTGATGAATCTCAAATATAAAAAATATTTAGATTTGTAACTTTTTTGGTTACTACATGATATGTGTTATTTCATAGTTCATGTTTTCACTATTATTCCACAATGTAGAAAATWGTAAAAATAAAGAAAAACCCTTGAATGAGTAGGTGTATCCAACCTTTTGACTGGTACTGTATATACAATTTATAAGTACAAAAGTAGATGTAGTAACTACAGATTTGTCACGCTGGCATAAATTATTTGGGAGACAGTTGCAGGAATGCGGTTATGGAACCGCCACCTGTCCCAGACCTGCTATTTTCAACTCTTAATGATCGGCTATGAAAAGCCAACTGAAAATTATTCATGATTATTATTTGACCATGCTTGTCACTTATGAATATTTTGAACATCTTGGCATAGTTCTGTTATAATCTCCACCCGGCACAGCCAGAAGAGGACTGGCCACCCCTCATAGCCTGGTTCCTCTCTAGGTTTCTTCCTAGGTTTTGGCCTTTCTAGGGAGTTTTTCCTAGCCYCCGTGCTTCTACACCTGCATTGCTTGCTGTTTGGGGTTTTAGGCTGGGTTTCTGTACAGCACTTCGAGATATTAGCTGATGTACGAAGGGCTATATAAAATAAACTTGATTTGATTTGAATGCGTAACATGCGTTTTTATTACACCCAAATTATGGTGTGCCGTGTAAGGGCATGTGGACAAAAACCAAACAAACACGTAACAAAACACAGGGTTGAAACCCAAACCCAAAACACAAGGTTGAAACCCAAATAAAAGAGCGAGGAGTACCTCGAATAAATAACACTTGCGCACAATGATTAACACACGGGACGAGACCCGTAATCATCTGTGCAAACCACAATGGCACAAAAGCCAAAACACACAGCACAGGTACTCACACACACCAACGGACATTGTAACAATAATGGACAGCCCAATGGAAACCGAAGGACACAATTAATACAAATACTAATCTGTGGGAATAGGGGACATGTGTGCGTAATGAAAGTTGCGGAGGGATCCATGACAAGATTGCTACTTTAAGTCTATCAAACGTGTGCAAGTTTGAGCGTGTGTCCATTAGGTCAAAGGAAAAATGTTTTATCAGCATGAAATAGATGGAGCAATAAAAGCCCCACTTTTATTCCATAGGCTTGGATCCGCACTATGCAYCTGTTGCAAGAGCGCATTTTTCACTGGCTATCTATTGGTTTCAAAAATAATGATTYATAGGCAGCTTAAACTTCTTGAATACAACCATTATTGGGTTCAAATACACATTTAGATTTGTGACAGACATCCACAACAACCACAATATGTAAACGGACTGTTTGAAAATGTGAAGAAAACAAATATGTAAATGTTTTTTAAATGTGAATCGCATTTTTATTTGGCGTACGCCCGACGTCATTGCGCGTGCCCCAGTTTGGGAATACCTGGTCTAGATAATGAATAGAAATACACATTAGAAACAATTGACTCATAAATAGCTTATAGCACTCCAACTCCACTGCTTTGTAAAGCCTGGTCTATAAATCTGACCTAAACCCAGAACCTCAAAAGCAATATCTCAATTATTCAGTATTTTTCAATGTTATTGCCCTTCAAGACTTCCTCCATAACCACTCATATCTGCTAAAAAGTAATCTTGTGAGAAAGAAGCGGCCACACAGCTATAACCTGGAGGCATTGTGTTAAGTTCAAACATCAAGCTGTCTGTTCTGACACGCTTGTGTGGTCTGAATCCAACCACCAGACTCCATCTAATTTACTATACAGGAAACAGCCCAGAGTTGTTGCCTCGGCTGTAAGGCCTAAGCATTAACACATGATTTGTGGGGACGTGCCAATTTCAATCCCAGTCTGATGAAACATGCATTCGCCTCACTGGAAATGKTCAATTTCACCCATGAGTCACAATAAGAGCTCTGTGTTATGCAAACTATTCTATGCCAACCTGCCAGTGGGTGTCTCCCATGTCTAAGAGGAATAATAGGGTAACAAAGGACTGGAAGAGGCTTACCGTAATCGATAAATAATATAACCCTGATTATGGCAAATATATGCTAATGCTACCATAACAGTTAACATACAGTTGTAAAACATACAGCATCAATATGACTAAAATGCTTATGGTTTGGCATTTACCCATCTTTAAAATAGACGTCAATCATTACAAGTCCTAAAGGATAAGCAATCTCAAACAAAGTGTTTCCTTTAGAGAATCGAATGTAGGAAAGACCGATTTTAATATTTTATTAGCAAAAATAACCCCACAAAAAACATTCTAAATACCAATGCTGCAGCATCATTAAAACAGAATACATTTTCAGAAAATGTTTCTTCAAAAGCTGTTAAGTTGACACAAAAAAAAGAACCACCATTCATCCAACAAACACTATAATAAAACAGCCAAAATAATGTTTTCAGTCATTGTCAATGAGTTAGTAAATGGTTTCAATGTGTTAGCTAAAAAGGTCAATTCAAGCCACCAACCTGAGAATCTGTAAACAACTATACTTCATGACATCTCAAAGACAGTTTACTAACTCTTCATAACAATTGTATTGATAGTCTTTAATAATTCAATTATTCTACCTCCCTTGAACCCTGAGTAGATTTTGGTTTGTAAAATACCTTACTTTCAGCTTTAACTTTTTGCACTTAGGTCTACTGTAGGTAAAGCAAACATGCAGATTGCTGCTAAACAATCACTTGTCGGGTAAAAGGGAAAAACATTGTGGATCTTGCTATTTAACAGAACATACATAGTTTTGTAGTGCCAGAGTCAACGATTAAAGAGCTTTGACTGGGGTGAAATATACCAACTACATGAGAGGGATTACATGGAGTGAGGCTCTGAACATTGTCTACCATATGATAAGTATACATTAGTCACAACCCCCAAAAGCTACAGTATGTAAAAGTGCAGTCTATCCATAAGGACACGATGTGCTGACTACAGACATTTATTAACACATCCAAATCTGAGGCTAGACATTGTCAACAGTCAGACTAATACTGCAAATTAACATTTTCATTTTAACCTTCACCCCAAGTGCATAAAGAAACTGGTAACTGTAAAATTGTGGTTCAGTCTGAACTAATGTCAACTTAATGAAAACATTTACTTTCACGATACAATTCACGTCGTTTTCTGCTGCAGCAATCACAGAATATCCCGTTTCAGCAACACGATATTGTGTCATTGCTGGCTAGGGATGATTAGTCCGAGTAAATGATGATGGTAAATATACCAAAATGGTTTTCAAGTTGAACGAACTGGCAATATATACATTTAATGTCATACATTTTTTTTGTAATCAGATTAAAGTTTGATTAAACCATTGCATAGTCGAAAAGTAGTAGTCTTAAACCTTATTCATGGATTTAGCAGGCAAATTTAATTAAAGAAATACCTTTGATATTTAAGTAACTCTAGATCAACGCCTAAAAGACAAAGTATATGTATACACAGTGTACAAAAAATGTGGAACACCCGCTTTTTCCATGACAGACTGACCAGGATCCCTTATTGATGTCACTTGTTAAATCCACTTCAAAATCAGGTGTAGATGAAGGGGAGGAGACAGGTTAAAGAATGATTTTTAAGCCTAGAGACAATTGAGACATGGATTGTGTATGCGAGCKATTCAGAGGGTGAATGGGCAAGACAAAATTGCCTTTGAACGGGGTATGGTAGTAGGTGCCAGGCGCCCCGGTTTGTGTTTGATACAGTTCCCTGTGTGTCAAGAATGGTCCACCTCCCAAAGGAGATCCAGCCAACTTGACAACTGTGGGAAGTATTGGAGTCAACATGTGGCACACTTTCGAC